>NW_008654144.1:146103-157603 GCF_000695815.1 Acanthisitta chloris | reverse complement strand
TGAAAGAAATTGTGTCTCTCTTCATGATGAATGAAATGGGAGACCTGGTAACAACTGACATGGAGAAGGCTGAGGCACTCAACTACTTTTTTTGCCTCAGCCTTCACCAGCAGGTGTTGTAGCCGCATTGCCGAATTCACAGACTCCAAAGGCAGGGAATGGGAGAATAAATTACTGCCTACCACAGAAGAAGATCAGGTCTGTGAAGGTCTAAGGAACCTGAATGTCCATAGGACCTGATGAGATGCATACATGGGTCCCATGGGAACTGACAGAGGAAGTTGTTAAACCACTGTATGTCATATTTGAGAAGTCGTGGTGGTTCAGTGAAGTTCCTACCGACTGGGAAAGAGAAAACATAACTCCCTTTTTTTTTTAGATAGGAAAAAAGGAAGATCCAGGGATCTACAGGCCAACCAGTGTCACTTTGTACCTGGCAAGATAATGGAGCAGATGCTCCTGGAAGTGATGCAAAGGAACATGCAAAAAAGGAGGTGATTGGTGACAGCTAACATGGCTTCACTAAAGTTAAATCATGCCTGAAAAATTTGGAAAAGACACTAGTGAGGCACTATTTCATTTTGTAGTTGTGTACTGACCAGTCATATGCTTGAGGGTATGAAAAAAAGTAAAAATGAACAGGAAATTTTCTACTTTTTAAATCTCTCTCTAGTAGCTGCCAAATGGAGCTCTTGGAAGTGTAAGGCATTTGGTCTTTTAGTTAATTTGTGATAATCAAGCAGTGCATTCATTACAGTTTTTGACATTAAGCTGCATAACAACAGAATCTATCCAAAGGAAATTTTGACTAAAACATAATTATATAAAATAATTGAACCAGCAGGTACCCTATATTCTTACTGACTGTGTGTAAAAGAAACATGCAGTGTATTTTGTAAAAATGATTTACTAACCTCACCATTTTCTGACAACACTGAGGCTGTAAAAGTAAGCTAATAATAAAATAAGCTAGGAAAGAGATATTTGCATTTATAACACTGAAGTTCTAATTTTATAATCATCTTAAATCAAGACTTATGAAAACATAATGAAGTCCAATTTACTGTTAATAGTAGTTTCATTTCTTTGAGAATAAACTTTTTCTTGCATTTCAATAAACTACACTGATAGTAAATAATTTAAGCAGCATGGTTCAACAGATAGTGTTATATATATTTTAAATGAAACTGTTTAAGGAAAGAAAAGTAATGACTTGAAAAGCAAAGCACTTTGTGAAAAAGGCAACAGTAGAAGTAGGCTTAGAGGAAAAACAATCAGGTTTTCTAATGTTTTACAAATAAAAAATAAGTTGCTTATGTTTTCATATAAGCATTGTGTTCTTCTACATGCTATCTTTGCTCTGAGAAGGCTCTGTGGCTGTGACCAGCACTGTCCCTCCCTCTGGGTCCTGAGGGCACTGTAGGACCTACTGTCCCTGTATCCCTGCTCCCCCCTGCCCCCAACCCCTGGCCCAAGACCCTGTTACAGACCTTGGGGCCATCAGCAATGCTGCAGTGGAGCTAATCTCCAGTTCCCAACATTCCGGCTCATCCTTGGCCAATACCCAGGGCTGGGGATGTCCTGGTTCCCCCTGGCTACCTGTCAGCTGGATGTGGGGTGGGATGGGCCCTGGCTGACCACATGGTGCTTTTAATGCTTCTGGCCCACAAACCATAGGGAGAAGATGGACCTTGTGGCATGCTAACTACATGCTTATCTGACTAAGAAACTTGAATTAGAAATAACAGATGCTGCTGTGGACTTTCCTTCCTGCATTGTTACTAAGAGTCATTACTCTATTTGCTATAGTTGCAAAGTAAAGATATTTCTGAGGCATTTCTTTTTACCAGGGCTTAACCTCAGAAACGTTCTTCTGTTCTTCTTATAAAGAAAAGCATTTTTGGTAACATTTGTTTTTCCATGCTTCTTCCACTACACTGTTTTTCAGTTAATAGCAGGATGAATTGAGATAGGTACCACTGAGATGTTTTCAGAGTGGAATTGGCGTGTAAATAACCTCAGAAATCAAGATAAAGCATAACCTTGGAAGGCTCTCTAGCCACTGAAAAGATCCAAGGGATCTGAAAAATTTGGTGAATTCATCATCCCATTGGAAATTTATCTTTAAAGACATTTCTTATAAATCTAACTTGCAACTGTTTCTGCACAAGGCTACATACAGTTTGGTATGTTCAATAAAAAACAACCTGCTTTTTGTTTCAAGACAGAAAAATGCAGAATGAAAACGTACACTGTTTAGAACACAAAAATGATAATAAAATGTACTTCTTCCTCTTCTCAGGTTTAAGCAAAAAAATTGGGGGTTTAATTTGTAAATGGTACTCCAAAGGGTGTTTAAAATCATATGTGATAACATTCACAGTCTTAAATCAGAACCTTGTAAAAATTTTTTTAATCAGATAGATTCTTCAGAGGTACAAATATTGGTCACTGACGCTTCAGCTGCCATATCACTGTAGTTTGGGTTAGCCTAGATGAAACCCTATGTCAGTTTCAGCTTTAAGAAGTGCAAGTGTTTTGAGGCTAGTCACAAAGCAGCTGTAGAATCAAGCTTGGTATTTTAATCCAAAATGCAACACTGGTATTCCTATAGCTGCCTTGAAGTTTCAGGGCCATATGGATATCTCAGCATTAAAAGCTTTTTATGCATTTGTTTATTTTCCAGTCATACACGAGGCTATGTTTTCATCCTGAAAAATTCCTTTCTAGATTCTATTGTTTCTCCATATGCATCTCCCAAAAATAAATATATGGCCATAATCTGGAAGAGAATGTGAATTTATATGTTTGAATACATGAAAAAAAAAATCTATCTGAATTTAAAATCAATCAATGAAATCATTGCCTGAATATCTGAAGACACATTAAAGGGTGTCATTACAGGTTTACACATAGAAAAATGCCTGAGCCAGGGTCTTGTTGGTCTGTCTGTCCATGATTATTAGTAGCACAGCATACATAAAATCTATAGATTGCATAACTAAGTCTTCAAGAACACAAATTCCATGCGTTTGTGACCAGTTTTCAGAAGTAAATCTCTTTCTTCACTGTTACCCTCCTCTGCCCCACCTAAAACTTGTGTTTGCTGAACTGAGTTCCTTCAGAAACTAGGGAAAGGGTGGAGATATTCTTCTGGAAGGTGAGAAAAATTGTCTTAAATATCTTTCAGCAGGGGAGAGAACTGAATCAAGTTTCATTCTCACAGAGTTCTTCAACAATAAATTGAATGGGCAAAAGAAGGCCATTTTTATCTTTTTTTTTTCTTCCTGTGACCACTGTTTTTAACCCTGGACCAGATTCTGGTGTCCATAAAACCAGCAAAAGTTCTGTCATATTTCTAATGGACTAGAATTAGGCTCTTTGAACATTTACTTGTGGGTGAAATAGAAGGTTTTCTACAGCTGTTTTGAAAAACTCAGGATGAAGACAAAGTTTTTACAAAGATGCCAGTGTGTGCCTTTACTTATTTTCTGCAACAGAACTTTGTGATCTTTTCAGTCCCTCTACAGGTCAGCTTGACAGTTTAGTTTTACAAATAGAATTTGCTTTAAAATTAAGCAGCTGCATTGAGACTACTCACTGGTTACAGCTGTGAAAGTTAATACTTACTTAGCAAAATATAGCCTCTCATTTTCAAAAGCCAATACACCTTCTGTGCTTCTCCCAGGACATTAAGCAGGCTCTGTTAAACATTTGGTTGTGAGTATTCATCTGGTTAAGAAAGTGCTACTTAGAATTCTCTTTGCTACATTATGAAACCCTCTCAGATCACAATCAGAGGAGTGAATAAAATTAAAATTCATACTGTTAAAAAAAAGAAAAAAACAGTCATAAAGAGATAGCTATTTGTTCCTGCTAGAAAAAAGTAAGGTTCAACACAAATTTTTGCAGTTTGTTTATCTATCTTTCAGACAGAGACAACAGTGCCTTCGCCAATTAAATGAATGTATTTTTATCAGTCTGAAAGTCTCAGTATGTCCGTGAACCCAGTACATTCTATCTTGGCCATTGTTTATCAGTCCCCTTTGCTTCCACCCACTTAGTAGCTTTGCACCAGAATTGTAACTGAGTGTAGATGGGGAAGGAAAGACATGGTATGCTTCTGTTGAAGTAAAATCCTCCAGTGGTGATAACACCTTGTAAGCATGTTATATTTAGCAATGAAACTTTGTCTTTACAGGAATGTGTGGTGGCCCTTAAGAAGCACTGTTAATGGAGCCTGGAATACTTATCATTAGCAAAAAAGTAAGTTTGCAGATGATAAAAAATTATGAGGAGCTGTTGACCCTCTTGAAGGCAGAGAGGCCTTGCAGAGAGACCAAGACAAATTAGAGGGCTGGGCAATCACCAGTCGTATGAAGTTTAACAAGAGCAAGTACGGGATTCTGCAACCTGGGACAGCACAACCCTGGATGTATGTACAGCCTGGGGAATGAGATGCCGGAAAGCACTGCTGTGGAACGGGACCTGGAGATCCTGGTTGACAGCAAGTTGAAGATGAGCCAACAGTGTTCTCTGGCATTCAAGAGGGCCAACCATGTCCTGGGGTACATCAGGCAAAGCATTGCCAGTTGGTCAAGGGAGGTGATTGTCCTGTTCTACTGGTGCAGCCTCACATTGAATACTGTGTGCAGTCTTGGGCACCACAATATGAAGAAGATATTAAGCTATTAGAGATTGTCCAAAGCAGGGCAATGAAGATGGTGAAAGGCCTTGAGTGGAAGCTATAGGAGGAGTGGCTGAGGTCACTTGGTCTGTTCAGTCTAGAGAAAAGGAGAATGAGGGGAGACCTCTTTGTTGTACACAGGTTTCTTGTGAGGGGAAGTGGAGGGGGCAGGAACCAATCTCTTCTCTCTGCTGCCCAGTGACAGAACTCAAGGAAATGGCCTGAAGTTGTGCTAGGGGCAATTTACGTGAGATTTTGGAAAAAGGGTCTTCACCCAGAGGGCAGCTGGGTGCTGGAATAGGTTACTCAAGGAGGTGGTCATGGTACCAAACCTGACAGAGTTCAAGTAGCATTTGAACGATGCTCTCAGGCACATGGTATGATTCTTGGGGCTGTCTTGGACAGGGCCAGGAGTTGGACTTTGCTGATCCTGTTGGTCCATTCCAACTCAGAATATTCTGTGATTCTGTGGAATATCACAAGTTGGGGCTCAGGTTTTTCCTTGAATGTCCTTTCAGACCTGAATTATTTTATTGTGCTTCAAACTTGCTTTGTTCACAACTAATGGCAGCCAAGACTGATTTGATTTAAAATGGGCATAAAGCTATTAGGTCCATATGTTAGATGTCATTCAGCTGAAATTGGTAATTGTTTACATGACTTTGAATGCCAATAGCAGGATAAAGACAACCCCCGGGGCTAGCTTCTCCACACACTGCATTTGTTATCTACTGGAATTAGGTTACTACTCAAATCTCAGCTCTCATATAGTGAAGTCTGAACACCACAATAGTTTTGTGGGGGTTTTTTGCTTTTTTTTAAGGGCTTAAACTAATTACAGAGTTCTAGTTCAATTCTGACATTTAGGAAGTGTACAGATTAAAGACTCATCGGTAAAAACTCTAAGAAACCAGCACACTATAGGTTTTGGAGACTTTAGATTCATCTAATACTACTTGTAAAATCGTTGATTAGCTGTATTAATGTTTTGCATTTATAGATTTTTTTTTTATACATTAACATTCTGCTTAGAAACTGAAAGCCTATAAATGTTTGGGTTGAGAAAAAATGAATAAAAACATTACTGAAATTTTAAATTTTATTTTTGTGATTAAAAATTTCATTTATAATCAGTATTACTTCACTGCTAATAATAAACAACTGCCCCAGAACTGAGTTTGACTAACAAGTTTATGTCTCAATCTGGAAACTTTTCTGTCATTAGAACAAGGAAGCGAACAAGGAAGCAAACAATTCACTCTTAGATGTAGGAAAGTGAACTAGAAGTTTTATGATCATTTTATTCTTTGTGGAGTGTCTACCACCTAAAACAGTTTCACTATTAAAAAAAAAACTTAGGAGAGCTGTTATGGGAAACTATAAAAACACATGCAGTTTAGAATATCCAAGAGGTAAAAAGCAAAAGATTTCCAGAAAGACAAAGATGCTTTGGATGATACAAATTTTATTTACCGTACTGCAGTTACCCATTTCTAAATTCCAGGACATTATGCAATCTTAAACTAGAGGTAAATCTTGCACAAAACAAAAATGAACCATTTCTATTTCCCAATATTTTAGGTGTAGAACCAAAAAGAAAATGGCCTCATATTCCAAGTGTAATATTAGTGTTCTAGTAAGAACTCTGTAGCTGGGACTGTTCATTGCAAGAACATGAGTAGAGATAGTGTTTGTTATTTATTTCTTTTAATCTGGATTCAATTAAAATACAATAGCCCACCACATGGAAATAAGCATCGATTTTAACAATTGATTCATGGAATCATTGCAGGAGAACTGTTAAGTAGGAAAAATTACTTTCAGAGTGTTGGAATTAGAGCCATAATTCCCTTTGTGAAGTGTACAAGGAATTCCTCTGAGTTTCTGCCAATGCTTGAAGCATGCTTATTAGCAAATACTGACAGAACCTTTAATTCTGGTCCTATTTCTCTGTAATTTCTTCTTATTTTGTTCTTGTGAGCAGCATTGTGTATACTGTTAATTTATATTTTTTTGTATGCTAATAATTACTGCCTTATCTATGCAGAATTCATGAATGGCCCTTATGAGCAGAGGGCCACTGTTTGGTCAGGACAATTTGGTGTTGCTCAAATAATATACACAGAAATGGGTAGATCTGAAGAGATAAATGAACCTAAAATCTTAGGAAATGTTAATATTATCTAAGAATATTTTGTGAGGGTCATTTCCTTAAACTTAGGGGTTAACCATCAGAAGCAGTGTTTTCAGAATCAGGGCCAAAGTTAAAAGTCTTAGAGGCATCTGAATAGAAAGCAAAATACATTAAAAAAATGCTTTGTTCACTTCACAGGCAATGGAAACTAGATCAGCAAAAATAAGCTATTACATGAAGATATAGTTAAATTGTGTCGACTGCTTTTCAAAAATAAAAGGTTTCAGAAAACTGCTTTCAATATTTTTTCGGTATTATAATTTATTTTTCCAAAGCCATAGTTTTGCATAAAAACACACATAGGAAAGTCTTCAAGTAAATCTTTAACAGAAAAAGCTGCTCCTGAAGTCCACCAAACTAGAAATGTTTCATGTATTTGTAATTTTATGTGGTAGTTCAACTACATGTGTGGGCTTAATTTCCCTTTTTTACCTGAAGAAGATCTACAACAGCATTTTCTAGTAAAAGATGCAGCTCATAACTTCACAAGAAGATAAGGATTTCTCTGTTAGCATTAAAGAAACATCAAACATTTGCAGATTTAGTAATAGCAAATATCCAGAAATATTGCACGTATTAAAAAATGGAGATAATTTAAAGACAAAATCAACCATTGTTTGCACTGCTTGGAGTCATTAGTTGAACAACTAATACCTTTAGAATTTAAGTGCTTTTAAAAACTGTAAAATATTTTGAGGTTGGTTTGTTTATTTGTTTGTTTTTTTCTTTTTGCTAAACCTATGAGCTGTGGAATAATAGACTTTAAACAACAGCATGAATATAATGTGACAAGACAACGCACACAATCTAATTGGCATAAATGTCTTACCTAGTGTCTCTGAATCAAAGTTGCAGTATAATCATGACAGCTGTCTTTTTCAATATCTAAAAGCATTATCTATGAAACTTGTACTGAAAAGAGTTTGCTTCATTAAAAATACGAACACACATGGATTCTTTTCTTCCCTCCCCTCTATTAAAACAAACAAACAAACAAACAACAACTTATTTCAATTAACTATTGCATATAACACCAGAAAAGAAGGATCTATAGTAGCATACCATCTGTGCTGTTAAACCTATACACAATGGAGTGTGTCAGAGGTGGAATTTAATTTCAAGTAAAACTCTTAATTGTTTTGCTTTTATGGGATTGCTTACATTAAACTTTTTTTGCCTATACAAAACATGTGCAATTCCCGTTGATGTAAGTGGAAAAATGTGCATGTTAAGAGCTGATGTAATAGCATATGTTTCACATTCTTTCTTTATTGAATGCTTAAGTCTTACCCTTAGTTACCCTTACATCTTCCCTGTACTCATCACCTTTAAACTTCCCAGGCAAATTTTGCAAAATTCACTTACATGTTTTAACGATGCCATGTTTCTCATAATAAAAGTATTGATTTCTAGTATGGTCTTATTTTTATCTTCACGACATATTTATCTTCAGACCATATTCTTAATAGGCATATAATTAACTTTGTTTATAGTAGGGCAAATAGTGCCATAGTACTTTTCAATAAAAGGTAATAGGCTTATCAGAACTCTGCCCGGTCTAGCTTCTCATCAATGCTAACAGCAACATCTTGGGAGGTGTAGGGACACCTCCACTGGGGATATCATCTCTTGGAGTTCTTTACTTGCCTGAATGAGCCAAATGATTGACTTTTCTGCTATGGCCTAGAAGAAGCAGTGTTTTACATCACTAGAGTCCACAAGCACACACTTATTAGTAGCCAGAAGGTACCTCATTTTTGGAAGAAAAAACAAAATTGTAATGCCTAAAAAATGAGCTTCAGCCTGTACCTACACTCTTAATGTTCAACAAGAGAGAAATAGTGTGAAGAATGTTGATGATACTAAAAAGAAAAGAAAAATGACAAGAAGAGAATATTGTGAAATGTATCTCCTCTGATAATTACATAGCCATGAGTATTAAAAGATTCATGTCCGAAGATCAATGGAAATTGAGTTCCTTTCACCTCCATCTAGCCACCAAAAGGTGGCACCCCCATTAGTTAACAGAAAAAATTGAGCACCTCTAAAGAGTCACTCATGCACCTGAATATGGATTGCTTATCAGAAATGCTTGATAGAAAGCCTGAGCTAGAAAGGTTGACAGCAGCTAATTACTCTCCAGAATGCTACAGGTAACTTTTTCCTCAGAACCTCAGAGTAGGATTATTTTGTCCACCTTCAAATACCTAAAAGTTAGACACTTAGTTTAACCTTTCTGTTCAAGTGCCATGGACATTATCAGGCAGGATAGGTTGCCCTGGAAGAGGTATCACCTCTTGATCTCTTAAGATGGGATGATTTACTCTCTGAAAGCATTCTTTTCAGTAGACTACAGACAGGTCTTAAACAGTTTTTTTCCACAAGGTAGTTCTCACTTATGTGGATATTTAGCATTTCTTGCCTACTACTATCCTTTCCTATAAGCCCCTCATTCAACCTAAAATTCATTTAATTTATTCCTGAAAAACAGAATAAAATACTTTACTTATCAGGCCTCTGCCAGGTGATGTAAAGGTAAGTATTCAATTATAATTTAAAATCTTGACAGCAGAACTGGCAGTGAAATGGAAGATAATTTTTTTTTCTAGAAACCCTTTTTGCACATTATTGGAGCATACCAGTTTGCATGCATTTTCTGTGTGCACTTACCTATTTTTGTCACCCCAAGTTTGGCGCCATTCAAAGCTCTCTTGAAAATATAGCATAGTCTTGCTCTATAGTAAGTTGTTCTGATGACTTTGCTCCACATGCTAAAATTCTGTAATCCAGACTAAATCTTTTATAAATTATACAATAGGCCTCAAAGTTATGTAAGTGCAATGACCATAAGTTATTTCAACAATATTTGTCTGTGTATTTCAGTACGTGGTCCACAACAATATTTGTCTGTGTATTTCAGTATGTGGTCCAGAAAAAGTTGAGACCATGATTTTTTTCCTTCATCATTTTCTTCATTAAGTAGATCAGTGACTAAAGCTGTTAGTCCCCTGTAGCTAAATAAGTGAGAGCCCATCATTCTATGCTTAATTTGCCATGGGCATCAGAAAAAAATGGCATCTGCTGCCTGTAACAACAATGCAGATCTTGCCAGTATATACTTTCTTTCTTTCTTATGTTTAATATTTTTTTGGACAATCAGAATTTGATACAATTTCTATACTAGGCTAGACTAGACTATACCACACTATACTATGCTATACTCTAGTTTAAGCTGTTAGTACTGATGTACAAAGTACTACTTATTAGCGTATGGAAGCTTTTCCCTATGCTGACTTGGAATCCCAAACTCATTGAAGTGCACTTATTTAAAAAGGATAATGCCTTTGCATCTAAGCTTGAGTATTTAAAGAAATTCTTATTTCTTCTTATACTTCAGCAACAAGGTTTTAAACCCTTGTTTCCTACATGTTAGAAAAACCCCAAATGACCTGGCCTTTATCAAGACCTGAGGTCTTAATAAAGCTGGGCAAAGGACATATATCCTTTCTGAAGCAGCTTAACTTCGTGAAAAGATTGAGATTCAAGCAGCCTAAATTTGTTTAAATATGTAGTACCTGTGTTTCTACTGAATGCCTGTGTCTTCTTATCAGCAGAAAGAACTAGGCATTCAGCATGAATGGGGAAGACTGGACAAAATGTATCATTTTTTTCTGGGACTGGATTATGTGCATTTTGGATGCTGTCATGTGGCAAGGAATAGTGTTAAAAATAATTGCTAAACAGAAGGCTCGAAGTCCTGAATATATGGGGAGGTATTGAGTGTCTCTATGAGCAGCATCCCTGCCTAGTATTCCATGCACCTAGTGCTGCAGAGTAGATGAATAAAGAATGCAGGTACCTAAAAATCACACACTGCTTCTTTAATATACACTTAGGTTCTTATTAGGATGTAGCTTTTAAGGAATAACTGCCAAATGGGACAGACTTGCTGTAACCAAATGGGCTTTAACAGAGTGCCATGTATCAGAGTTATTGCTCTATACTATATTCTGGAGGATGCCAGGAAAATGCCAGTGCTTTACTACAGTGTAAGAACAGAAGTTTTAAAAACAGATTTTCAAAGTATTTCAGTGAGTGGAAAGCGTGAAGAAAATGGACCAGTTTGATTCAAAATGTACTTAAATTGGAAAAAAATGTGTTCCTACAGGCATATAAAAATCTTATTGTGCATGGCACTAAATTTGATGTCAGCTGACACACCAACACCCTGAGTTAACGACTACTGGCATATTTCAAATTCCTTGAGAGTCATGTTGACTTTTTTTCATAAAACCTGAAAAGTTGTGTTTTAATAGGGAATTTGGGGGGGGAGGAGGGAAGATATTGAAGGTGTATTAGTGAACACAAGTTAGAGAAGGAAGAATTTCTTATCATATTTGGATGTACAGCAGAGCATTTTAATTGGTCCTTATATGAATAGTACTCTAATGTAGACAGCCCTTAATCATGGAATCTCACTGTTCCTTCACAATCACCGTGTTTGTTTTAATAATACTGGGAAGGAAAATGAAATGGTTAAATAATCAAATAACCCCTAATGATTTTTGGCCTCACATCTTCATTTCCATTTGATATCAACAATGTTGTGTGGGATAATA
>NW_008654144.1:142527-146093 GCF_000695815.1 Acanthisitta chloris | reverse complement strand
TAGGGAAGAAATAGTCAACAAATAATTTCAAAGCAATTGTTTTACCCTCTTCTGTCTTAGCAAGGGCATTATTCCTGATCCAGAAAGATCTTGTTTCCCAGCAGTTGATATTTCTGTAGTAGACCTTGAATATTTACTGGCTTTCTGTGTAATGCACTTTTAGCCTTAGGAAAGATTCATCCCAAGAAGTATTCAATAGAAATCCTTTATTTTGCATTAGCTCATATCAGGAATGATCTAGGCATTAGAATGGGGTTCTATATACTAAAGAGTAAGCTCATAACAATTATCCATTATAAGGTGAAGGAAACTCTTTGATTAATGAAAGTTCAATATTTGCTAGATTTTCTGTTTTTATTTATTACTTTTCAGCTTTCTGGATAATGGTTTTCTAAAGTTTCACAGGGATTTTGTTTATTTAAAGGAGTGAATGAAATAATGGTTCAAACTTTAGCATTTGTATTCCTTCATTCTTAACAAAATGCTGTACATACAGCAGCTAGCTCTAAGTATTTATGTCCTTATTCATATGTATGTTTGCAACTCCCAACATATTTTACATTCTTATTAAAGTTCTTGTTTACAACTTCTGTTTAATAATACAAACATCTATTTCCCATTATCTGTGGATTAAAGTTTTATAGTGTCCCTTACACATGGTATAGACTCTCAGAGAACTTTTGAAAGTAGAATAAACTTCATAAAATAGGTTTAAGAAGGAAACCTTAAATAGCCCCTGGAATAAAAGCATAGTGACAAAAGAGAGCACATTAATAAAATTCATAGAGTGATGTGATTAGCTGCAGAGGTATTTGCACTATGACAGGTACGAAAAATCAATTAATTGTTCCGGAGATATTGAAAATCAAGTTCTCCAAACAGCATTTAATATTCAAAATATAGTAGTACTGTAGAATAACCCTGGCTGGCAAGTAAACTCTCATTGGAAGGGGTGGGGGGTGAGATGAGGGAGATAAGAGCAAAAGCAAGAAAACTGATGAAGAAAACTTACTCCATGCCACCAGACTTAGAAATTGCATTTTGGACAACACTTCATGCCCTTGTCAAGAAAGCTCCACATAAGAAAACCAGGACTATAAGAATCATAATCTTGCAAGTAAAAATTAAATCAGTGAGTATGAGAGCTAACTGGGTCTGTATTTTCATGTACTTGTTTCTGGCTGTTCAAAACATTCAAACTTTTTGGATGGAAGATTGATGATGTACGGTGTGTAGATTCATTGATGTCTAATTCCACGAGTGATTATGGCAAAATATTTTCAACAATTATAATATTTCTACCTTCTTTTATTTCTACTTAGATATATATTTGAGTAACACTTGCAAGAACACAAAAACCCTCTAAATTTTTACCCTTCTGTGAAATTTGCTTCATGATGGTCAGTAAATTAAATACCTACTATGGACCTGGGAACTCATACTTAGAGGGAGCATGATCTTAGGGGATTCACTTCTTTTATGGAAGCAGGCTCATGCCTTACACACTGAAGGATTAAAACGTTTTCAGTGTTAAATTCAGCTCTAAACTTAGAAAGGAATAATCAGCTGCATCCTGCTTTCATGAATCACAAGCTGCATAATGTTCAGCGCTGTCATACTATCTTAAAAAAAAAAGCGATTATACTTGGATGAATGAATAAGAGTATTGTTTGTCAGTTTCAAGGACTTCTCCTCGATCTAATATTGTAAGATTCAAGGAGTATTCAATCCCATTTTTGTCATCACATTCTGGGAAATAGCCAAATGGATAAATCTCAGTGGAAGCCAGTATAAGTGTAGTCACATATCTAGAAAATGGGGCTGGTGGGGAAAATGGCAAAGAACAGGGAATGTCCTAACTGGAAAAAAGAATCTAGAAGAGATATGACCGTAGTCTTCTGCTAGATAATTTTTTTTTTAAAGTCAAGGGCAGTATCCATATCTCCAGATCTTTAGGAGAAAAGTAATTGCAGCAAGAGAATTTATGTTAGGTATTCAAGAAAACGTCAGAGATTATTAAGTGTTCAAACAGATTATTTAAAGATTACAGTATCTTTATCAGAAGTTTCAAAGACCACACTACATCAAAATTTACCAGAAATGATCTTGGCATGATTAATCTTGCCTTAGGGTGCAGGTGGCATAAAAGAATCCTTGGTGTACTGTTCAGTCAGATATTCTATGAGACAGAGGAGGTGGTGTGGAAGAAGAGAATGGAGAAGCTCTCAGAAACACTAGGTTTAAATAGTCATAGGCTTAATATCATCTTTTCCCATGTGTCTAAGACTGTGGAACTGAGTGCCTATTGTACATTTCTTACGATGCATGGATCACTAGCTCCAGGAGGCTCACCTCAACAAGGTGTAACACACAAGCCGAAAACAATGGAATTAAACATATAGATTCTGTGCAGATATCCTTGATGACTATAGCAGCTCAAGATGGTGAAGAAATACATTGGAAACTCAGAATAAAGACACTTTCCTCTAGCAAATGAGCCCTGAATAAGAAATGAAAGGTAAAAGCAATTTGTGTTTAATTTTTTCAGATTATGCTGAAATAGTAGCATTTTTGGCATGAAAATGATTTTCCAGATGCAGTTATTTCAAACATAAAGTACATCTTTGTCTAGACTGAGTCTATTAGGGGTTCTTAATCCTTTTGCACTAGTAAACAAGGAGCGTCAGCAATTACAGATGGTGCAAAACTAAAAGAATTTGCAACCCCTGCTCTGTGCCTTTTCCCCCCCTTCAGTTTATTCTGCAGTTACCTTACAGATATCCAAAGAAACAGCTGGATTTGGTGTGCTAGATTTTAATATGCAGCCAGTACAGAATCTCCTTCTGTCTTTCCAAGCTTAAACAATATAACATTTCTCTGTTCCAATATTTATCTATACTCAGAACTTGGATTAGAAAAAGCTGCCTGAGCTAAATCATGTCCCACTTCTAGACAGCAACACCCTCTGTCCAAGACATGACTGGACAGCTGCTCCCCACAACTCATGGGATGGGTTTCATGCCTGAAATGGGGCTCACAGCATTGCTGCATTTTGTGCAGTTTAGAGGCTACATTTAAATCTCCTGTTTGACATGCTAAAATTCAATAATGGAAAATGCATCTACCACTTGTTTTATACATCTACCATGAATATCATAAGAAAAAGGACCACTTAAGATTTATCATGTACATTTTAAATGAAGTTTGGAGTGCTTTGACTTCATAATTTAAATATATTTTTGTAGGATTTGCTTCCAAGCTCTGCCTTGTCATGTTGGTTTCTAGTTTCATAAGACATGAATTTGATTCAATATTTAGTTATCACTCAAGTATTCTTGGGCAGAATGGAAAAGAAGAAAGAACAATAATTGTATAAGGTTAGCAAATACTGAAGTCACAGAATATAATTTTTCAGGCACTAAAATGAAAGGTCAGATTTTCTAGCTTTTTATCTGTCATTATATCAGTTTGATAATGAGCTGGAAAGCATAGTCCTGTTTTTGACTCATAGTTACAGACCAACTGACTCTTTTTCATGTTATACACATGGCAGACGTGTTCCCCAT
>NW_008654144.1:142098-142486 GCF_000695815.1 Acanthisitta chloris | reverse complement strand
AATAGCTTGACATTGTTTCTCTATATTTGTGCTTCATAAAATTTTCTTTTTATGTTGCAATTAGAAAATTTATCCCTTTGGTTTTCCCCCAGTGTGAACTGGGCTCAGTACGTTTTGAACACTCTTAGACAAAGCAGTGTCCTGGGTTGCAATGGTATATATTCTATTTTCTTCTCCACAAGCTGTTAAAGAAGGTGGGGCAGTGATCCTTATCACCATGTCCCTGATGGCTCCCTCAGGGGGCTGTCTCTGATTAATGGGCTGCCAAGGACCCATACATGACACATCCGCCCAGTGATCCTTATCGCCTTGTCCCATGGTGAGGTGACTCACCCCAGGGGTGGGGAGCCAAACATGCTCACAGGGATATAAGCTGGGGTTTGGACCA
>NW_008654144.1:139581-141920 GCF_000695815.1 Acanthisitta chloris | reverse complement strand
TGTCAGGTTACTTTCTGACTCTGTCAGGTTATTTTTGTACTGTTGCATTTGTTGTTGTTTTGCTGCGTTGTTCATATTAAATTGTACTTCTGACTTGGAGTCTCTCACTGGTTTGCTTTCAAACCAGCACAAGCAGAAAGAAGCTTGTTGAAAATCTGTTTGCAGTTGACTCTCTTTTGCCTGGGCAGTGTGACGTTACCTTCTGAAGCTAGAAATACGTTTCCATATTTTTAAACCAGATTAGCAAGTTTGCTGCAGCCAAAACAGTGTCTTCAAATGATCTTAAAATGTATGTTTAGCAATATAATTCACACTATTTTAAATTCATATATTTCAATAGGAAAACAGCTAGGGAGTGCTTTATTATGCTCTTTACAAGAGTCATCCTTCTCTCCTTTAAAGGAAATGCAGAACTTCAGTTTAAAATGCCTACACAAACACATTACATTATCTCCTGAAGATAAAAAAAACAAATGAGCCATTTTCCTCTAAACTTATAACACAGTCAAAAATTATTAAATCAAAAGTATGCTTCATCCATTGGTAGAATTTAACTTTTGATAGCTCATGTACACAGCATCCTACCAAAATGCTCTTAAATCAGTGGATCATAATGTATTTGATTACAAATGCAGGAGATTAGTTTAGAATTCAACATCCTTTCAATTTGGAAGTGCATTATTATAATGACTGGATTGAGTCACATTATGAAGACAGAGGAGTCTCAGGGAAGTCACCTTTATCAAGAAAGACCGAAAATAATTGCAATCTGATCCCCATTTTCACAAATTAATGGCTTTTCCTCTGAGGCTTCACAGGCTAAGCAATCTTATGTTTTGCAACACATTCTTCAGGACATGTCCCAATGCCTTTTATGAACAAGGACCACTTATGAGTTTATAATATTGTAATTAAGTCAATGGCCACTCAGGCATAAATAAAACCTAGCAATCAGCGATTAAAAATTAAGTAGTATTTGCATGCTTTGGATTTGCTAGAGCCTTAGCATTCTTTTTTAATGAACATCATGTCTTATTTAAACCTCTCTGAAGAGTTATGCTGAATACTAGTGAGATTCTTCCTGATCAGTAATGCTCCACAGCCTTATGGACAGCTCAACTAGTAAAGGCTGTGAATTAAGTGAACATAGGTACAGTACCACTGACAAATGACAGGACCAACTTAAAAGCTATGTAAGAAGTATTTCCCCATTCTAACAATGAGTTTTTGTTTTTGTTCCTGAGAGCAATTACTCTAAGAACAATTCACTTTAGATGCAGACTTCAGGTAATTATAAGCAAATGAATAATCCTCAGTCACAAAATTAGTAAAAGGCCAACCTGTCCATTTAAACTTCTTAGAACAACCAATAATTCTATTTAATAGGTTGGGAGTTTTTGGTTGGTTTTTGGTGTGATATATTGACATCATGTACGTTTAAGCCAGCAGACTTGTTTGAATTCCTCAGGATACCTGCCAAATCATAACAAATACCTGTGAAATTATTTTGTTAATCTTTTCAGCTGGTCCACTTATTTATAGAAGAGTCACATAAACTATATCATCAGCAAGCAATGGATCTTGTCAGAAACTACTTTTAACCAGAAATACTAGGCTTTGTTGGACCATAATAAGGGTTTGCTTTGGAAATGAAAAAGAAAAACAAAATAAGAAAAAAACACCTGTTGTAACAAAGTAGGAAACTGCTCCAGAGATATAGAAGTTTAAAAACAGTCAGTCCCAATCTCAAAAGAACCAGATAGTCCGAGTGTAATAAGATCTGAAGTATTTCTGGAAAGGGATAAAGTTTGTAGTATTTTGTTATGCAAAATGCAAATGAAAACCAATATAAAACAAACAAAAAAACAATTTCAGCTGCTTTATTTGTCTCAAGGGTGAAAAGGTCATGTCTCTTCAGCCCAGCTCTGTTTGGAAAACAAACAGCATCTCCAGGCCAGACTCACATATACCCAGTATATGCTCTGTAAGAAAATACTTCAACCATGAGCAACCAGTATGCTTCTGAGTACTGAGTCATGCAGACTCAGTTTATCTGGTTATTTTTTCTCTTTTTCCTTTTTCCAGGTTATTCTTTTTTGAGCTAATTTTATGGACATGTCTACTCAATATGAAGTTTAGCATCAGTTGCCAGATATTTGGCATTGATTTTGATTGGCTTCAAAAAATACAGTGATTTTCCCTTAACCTGTTCTTTCTTGACAGTTTTAGACTTCTGCACTTCAATGGCCTTTACATCTTTGAGATATTTGCATAGCTATCTTGATGAATCCGTTCTAGACTGTGCTTCTATTGTTTCTGGGTTTGTTATCTCTCATCCC
>NW_008654144.1:18790-139557 GCF_000695815.1 Acanthisitta chloris | reverse complement strand
TGCAAGAGTGTTTGAAAAAAAAAAAAAATCAAGCACTGACACAGCACTCATTCATGCAGTTGATCTCTTACTGATGGTCTCTTCAGTCATTACTGCCAAATGTCCTGTAGCAGCACAGCAACTAATGGTTGTCATCCCTTATGACTGAGGCACCATCATGAACAGGGACATTATTCTGTTTTCTAATCACTGTGCAATGATTGCTTCTTGCTGCAGACAGCTGATATATCATCAACTGTGATGTACTACATGGATGTTCTTACTGATTGGCATCTCTGCCTTCAATGTAATTTGCTAAACGACTAATGGAGGAAAACCTTACTAGTCTAGTTAATATTATCTACTTTGATAGAGATGACACCGAGAAAGTGCATAATTCTGTCTTTAATTTCCTTATACCTTGAGGATACTTACGGAATCTACTTTGCATCATTTTTCAGCATGTATATTAAAGGAGCTCTACATGGATGGTGAAGGCCCTTCATCAGTCAAATACTTTTCTAGTAACAATGATATGAAGAGGCTTGAGGGGCTCCAGATGAATTAACTTTTTTTTTTCTATCAGGCAGCAATGCTAGCTGTGTGAATTGATAAAGGACACAGAGATTTATGATAATAATTGACACCATATACCTAGGATATTTATCCTGTGCATTGCATTGGGTATTTTCTTGTCATGCTGAAATGTTTCCAAGTGCTTCACCATTTAGTGGCTTCTTCTCTATCTTGCTGATGTCAAATTTTACCACACTAATATACAGCTACCATTTCCCTCTGTTTCCTATTATTGTAGTGTCTAATACATGGGAAACTATGTCTAATAGCAGGACTCTAAGTCGTTAGAGTAAAATACTTTGAATAGTGATTTTTTAGGTCCGGGTGAAACTTCTGCTATTGAATCAGTCGAATATTTGATTTTCTTATACACGCACCAGAAGATGTACATACATGTGCAAAGAGAACAAGCAACCAAATGATTTCCTAAATAAGAAAAAAACATGTAGAATTGGTCTATGGGTGGAATATTACGAGGTTTTAAACCTCAGTTTCTATAAGCACCGTCTGTAAATTGTTGAAGCAGTCAAAAGCAGAATAAATATCATTTGATATCAACTCCTCTATACTGGGGAGTTCATTGTCCTAAGCAAGGATTGGTATAGTTATATTTTTTTAAGCTCACATCTTTCTACACATCACTCTTTCTAAAATTAACATAGAATACTGCAGGTTTGCTTATTGTTTTCTACTTGTTAGCCCCAAACATTGTCCTGGATGGAAAAGTTTTTCTTTATTTTGGAGAACTAAAAGGATCAGAATTATATAAACTTTGTTAATCTTTTCTTTCTTTTCCTTCTTTTTTCTTTTTCACATTTCAAACAACTTTTTAAAATAGTGATCTTGTTACAGGTACTTGAAACGGTATCAATTTGTGGCTTTGATTTGCTTTTTTGTGTGCCTTTCTTTTTTTAAACAAACACATCATGAGTTTGTTTACTCACATAATAAATGATAAACCTGTCACTCATTAACTTGGATGTTACTCCTGAAAATACAAAAACCCATTCACTTTCTGTAAGTTCCAGCTGCTTTACAGCACCTCAGTGTCACAGCATGGCAGTAAAACCAGCTAACCAGTTAGTTAGACTGATTTTGCAGCTGCTTTTGCATCACCGAAGAGAATGAAAGCAGTTGGTCCATAAAAGGTAATGGCGCTCACATTCCTTTATGCACAGTATTTGGGTAGAGGTCTTAAAAATTATCCATCACCATCTTTTGTGAGCTAGTGAACATGGTGTTTCAAGATCATTTTTTAATGTTTTGGCAGGATGTTACAAAACCATGTGTGGCTCTGTCTGTCTGTATATAGCTGTATATTTATAGTGGCCCTGAAGGTTATATGCAATGCTGTTGCTGTTGCTATGTGTTTTTCTCTTTAACAGTGATGTCAGACCAAATAGCTTAGATAGTTTCTAGTCAATAACCTGTGGAAGATAATCTCTGATAATTTTTTCCATCTGCCTGATAACAGTGGTTTTACTCCTGGTTCCATAACTATCATTTGTCAGCCACTTAGTTTTGTAAACACCAAATCAAGTATTAGAACCTTTCTTATGGCTTACCAATAGATTAACACTTGTATTTGTCCAATCCAAAGAGAAAGAAAAGATCAAACAAACAAACAAAAAATCCACCCCAAACCCACTTCAGACACTTAGAAAAGATCATAGGTTGGCAAGTAGCAAATTCCCCTGGCAATAGTACAAAGTCTAGTTTATAACATTCTGTACACAAGCATAGTTATCCCACAGCTTAAAGAATCACCCAAAGCTGAAATGCACATATGGGCATCCAAGTCTTTGAGATGCAACATGAAAATATACAGAATTCCTTCCAACCTGCAAGGAACTCAATCACTCAGTCTGCAGAACTGAAGTCCCAGAACTGCACTTCAGAAATGCTCATTGAACTTCTGCTTATTGAGCATCTCTCTATTTGACAGAGATGCTCTCTGGATGCTCAGAGTCCTTCTTCTGGGCACATGAAGAAAGAGAAGCTCTTGAAAGTCCTTTTTTCTCCTGAGGTCTGATTGCTCTTTAGCAATGGATTTTTTTTGTTTGTCCTTTTTTAGTTTTGTGATCTCAGATCACTAATGGGCCTGATCTGCCACATGATTGTAGAGCAAATCTATCTCATACAAATAATACTGGACCTATGACAAAGCACAGTAGTAGACACCTCCATTCAACACTGTTTATTCCTTTACCTGGGTCTTTATGGAAAAAACTGACAGGGGGCAGAGAGTGAGAAGTGGATTTGTGATGAGGGCAAAGCACTTGTACCATGACAAACCTGCAGACTCAAGACATTGTCTTACACAGTAAGTTAAAAACTGCTGTCCTGAGGGAAGACAGTGTCTCTCCTGCTCATTGAATCTGTGCCACTATGAAGCAGGAATATAATATTTGTGATTACTGTTGCAATTCTCAAGACCCAGCTTTGAAAGACATCTATTCAGAGAAGAAAATTGTCAAACAGTGGGTAGGACGCTTAAGGATTACCATATGGAGAGGCTGTTCTATGATGGGTCTAAGGGAACTTGGCTTATTGAACGTATCCATATGAAAGTTCAGAATAGCAAAGTTGCTATCCACCCAGAGAGTGGAATTCAGCATGAGAAGAAAAAGCTAGTTGAAGAAAAATATGATGTCAGTATAGCAACATATATGTGACAATAAAGTAATTCTGAAAAACAAAAGACAGTTTCTGTGATCTAAATAGTGAAAGTTTGGGATTATCTCCTAAGAGAAAAATAACAGATGCTGAACAGTTTCAAGAAGGAGCTTAGTTTCTTTGTTTGCCTGTAAAAACAAATTGATAGACTTGAGAATATTAGATAATTTGAAAATGTATTTCACTGAGATGCAAAGCAAATATTTCATGAAAATCTTCTAGCTGAAGTAGAATAATTGGAAGCATCATGAATAGAACCCTAGTTGGAGTGATTCAAGTTTAAACAAAATAAAATGACATATTTTTTATGCCTTCTGCAGACATACAATATATAAAGGATATCTTTAAAGCTGCATTCAGTGCTCTAGAACATGTGAGGGTTAAGTTTACTTGTGAAAACTTAATGATCTGTTTTAGATGCATTCTACAATATTGAAATACATTCTACAATAGGTTTTAGCTATATGGCTATGGAATATATTTCTCTACAGGTCATCTGACTCATACCATGCATACGATACAAGGGGTCACATGATAGAGCAGCCATTCAGTATTGTTTTTTCTTCAGTTTTTCTGCTATTCAAAGACCATTTTGAATAAAGAATGTGAAATTGTGGGTTTCACCAGTCTTTTTTTTTATTCTTTTCCTTTTATATTTTGTTTTCCTTTTGTTCTTTTTTCTTTTTTTTTTGCTTTTTTCTTTTTTTCTTTTCTTATTTCTCTTTCTTTAATCTACCTTTTACTTACTAGTACTAAAGAAGTATTTATACTTCTGCTAGTCTGAAGTGTGCCGTGTTTCAAATCAGTTCCTAGATAGTGCGAATTGAAGCTCAGAGTGAATGATAAAAAGACACAAACATTTTGTGGCACATTTCAGGATTAAAGTATGCAGTAAATATGAGTGACCAATCTGAGATGATGATCATATTGTTCTTCAGAACACTTATTAGTAGGTAATCCTCCATATATAAGAAGCAGGCACCCAGTAAAATAAGAATGCATCACTAGTAGACATCTTTAAAAGGGGATTTCTTGACAAAAGATGCCACCATCTTTTCCTGGATAAGCTAATTGTTTCTACCTGTTCAGGTTCCTTTTACCCAGTCTTTTCCTAGTCTGGATCCTTTTGGTTTCACCTACTGACAGACTCACTCTCATAATCTGTAGTACTTCACATTGTCCATAAACAGCTTTAACTCTGGGCTCCTTGTCCTGTTGGTCTGGCCTTGATCTCTACTAATTTCTAAATGTTATTCCCTGCAGTTTCCATGGATGCAGCACATCTCTGTGTGTCAGCATCACTGATGAGCTCTCTCCTTCAGTCCTTCATGTTCACCTTTGTCTCTTTCATCTATCTCACATCAACTTCTTGAGTTTTAGTTCAAACCTTCTGATTCAGTCTCTAATTCACTCCTACTTCCTCATTCTCTTACTCTTTTAGTCACACTTTTCTGCAAGTGTCTATTTTTGCTCTCTTGCCTTGTTTCTGCTACTGGCAGAAAGTACAGTGACAGGGACACTTCCTTGCAGTGCCCACATGCAACCAGACCCCATCCATAAATAGATTTTGTAAGGAAAATCTTCATTTTGAAGTACACTTGTGGGCTCTGGGGCAGTGGAGCATGTGAAGACTGCCTAGTTGGGTGATAAGAAATGCTGAGGAGAAACCATTAGTATTAATTTCTTTGTCTAATAAAGTTCTCTTCACATCTTGTACAAAAACCTTTTAATGAGTCCAGATTTAGGCTCATGCTTACAAGTTGGAAAAACAGATCTCTTGCTCTCTACCAGTTTGGTTTTTTATTATCATGGAGCACTAGTTTGTTGGATTTTTTTCCTTAGCTTCATTTTTGGAAGTGGCTGCTGTAGTGAATTTCATTAGGCCTTGAGGCTTTATATCAGGTAGAACCAGATCTTGAATTCCTGTGAGGAATAGATTCCTAAATTATTAGTTTCAGTGATAAAACAGGAATTAGAAATGAGATTCTTCTACTTTATTTAGTCATCAACAGTGCCACCCTCTAAGCCACTCGATGTTAATTTTCTTAACAAAAATTCAGAATAATTTAAGGAATTATATAGTTTAAAAGGGAATATAATGTTCAAGTGAAAGCTGATTTTTTTTTTTCTAATAAGAATTTGGGTAATTTTACTCAGAGTTAATACTACCAAAAAGGATGCTTCTGTAAATGGCAGTTCAATTCTCAGGAGCTTATTATTTTGTTTTTAGGAAAAATGCAGTCACCCTTACCTCTCTTATATGCTTTTCTTCTCACATTTTTCTCTCTCTTCTTCTGTACTTAAAACATCTTAGAAGAATCATGTCAACATCAAAAATCTCAAAGGTGTATTGTGAAGGGTATTACATAA
Organism: Acanthisitta chloris; assembly: GCF_000695815.1. Classification (NCBI taxonomy): domain Eukaryota; kingdom Metazoa; phylum Chordata; class Aves; order Passeriformes; family Acanthisittidae; genus Acanthisitta; species Acanthisitta chloris. The sequence goes on along the minus strand of NW_008654144.1, from coordinate 133,956 downwards.
AGTAACTATTATACTACTAGAGAATTCCAGCACAATAAGTCACTAACTCAAAAAAAGTTAACTGAATCAGTGATTTTATTCATGTGAATAAGCATTAAGAGGCAAGTGCTCAGAATAAGAATTCAAGCATTCCAGCGAGTGCTTTGACACAAAGATGTTTTGCTTTAATAGGAATTGGTTCTCTAACTGTTTCCAGTGAGGAAGTGACACAATCTTATTGATATAGGGGCTATTCCTAAGGCTTGGGTGAAAGCAAGCTGCCTTTCTCTTTTGTCAATGAAATAGTGAATCATTTGTACAGCAACATGGTAAAGAAGTAAATTATTATACCCTAGATATATTGGGAGGACTGTAAAAAGTAGCTTTATATCTCAGATACTATTTTCAATAGGATTTGAGCTTATAAGATATCAAAGCCACCAAGGCTTTCAGATGCATAAATTCCTATGAGTTTCAAAGAGTAGCAAAATGGAAACTGGAGTTGAGATTCATCTAGACTTGTCCTAGGTATCCAGAATTAAAGCATCTGAGCAAGTCTTCTGAGATTCCTTTAATAGCCAATAGGGAAAGCTGGTGATTTTGGGGGTGCAGAGCTGGTATCCATAATTATTCATTTAGAATCATGGAGATTGGAAGAACCCTCCAGACGTCCAACACCCTGCTCAGAACAGATCTAATTAGATAAGGTTGCTCCAGGCTGTGCACAACCCAGTCTCCAGGGACAGAGATTCCACAACTGCTCTGAGCAATGTGTTCCAGTAATCCAACACCATTAATAAATGTTTTTCTAATACCTAATCAGAATTTCCCATGTTCCAACTTGTGAAAATTGCCTCTCATCCTATTGATGTGAAACTTTGAGAAAAGCCTAGGTCTGTCATCTCTGTTTCTTCTCATCAAGGTAATTGTAGACAGCAATGGATCTTTCCTGCAGAAAAATTTCTTTTCAAGAAACTGAGCAAGTTCACATCTCTTAATCTCTCCCCACATTTCACATCCTTCAGTTCCTGTTGACCTTGGTGGTCTGCAGTTGGATTCATGCCAAGATGTTGATATCCTTCTTGTACTGAGAAACCCAAAACTAGATCTAGTATAGATGTGGTCATAAAACTAGAGAGGATAGCTCAGCCCTATACCTATGTCTATACCTTCACTAATACAGGCTAAAATGTTATTAGTCCCACAGCCAAAGCCCTGACTGTAACACCAGGACCACACATACCGTTATTGACCTTCTAGGTGAGACCACTTCTGTTCTAGTCTTCCCCTGTCAGTGACAGGCTTGAGCAGACACAACATGGGCACATCATACCTTTTACGCTTGCCCTCAGAGGTTCATAGCTGTTATCAACATGTTTTGCAATACCCCTCACAGTACCAGCAGTACTCGAATGGAAAAGCAATACATCAACTAGCCAGACAAGCCTCAATAATCCCTCTGCAGTATCCTGGACCTTAGCTCTGGCCAAGCATCAAACCTGAGATACTAGCTTGTGTCAAGGCACCAGACTGGTGCCTTGGTCCCCACAGGAGGGAGTCTTCAGGAATTGCAACCTGCCTCTTCTCTTTTGTGTAGGCAAAAGTTTTGGGCATAGTCAGCTCTGACAAATCCCCTTACAGGTCTCATTTGTCCTCCCAAGCACCCAGGACAATGAATCTATTCTAAACTGAAGGTCTGTGAATGGAGCAAGAACATTTTTCCAGCCCTCCAACTTCAGTGTGACCACAGCCTCTAGCTCTCCTTCATTGCTCACTTTTCTTGGCTCAGGCTCTTGCCCCAGCTGACTTTTGTCAAAGATGGCAATTGATGGCAGAAATTCTTTACCCTGTGGACTCTCACAACAGGTGATGCGAAATATTACCTCAAGGCTGGCAGAAGATGTGTATTCTTCTGGAAAAACATCTTAGGGTCATGTTATCTGTCTAGAGGGTATCTGAAATACTTGAATGCACAGTAAATGCTTGGACAATGACTCAATCAATGCTTGTTCTCCTCTGGAAATTCCTCTTCAAAGTTCTGCAGTGAAGATCCTTCACACTCTGTGTTCAGTATTAATTCATCCTCTGTATGAGATACCTCTGATTTCTTCTGAGGAGTGAAGTGAACTAAAATTTTCCTTTGAAGTATATTTGCCCATTTGATTCCCGTTAACTCACCATTTGAAAGAATAAAATCTTAAATTTACACTGCCTGTAGTACATCACAAGTTATGTAGTGTGAGAGCAGTTGAGATTTTCAAAGGAGTTGCAAAGTGTAAAATGCTCTAATCCTATTGGTGTTTAATGGGCGTTTAGCATCAAAAAAATCTCTGTCAAAACAGGATTTAAATAGACTTGCTTGGGTCTATCATGTGTTTGAAGTCATTGAATTGTTATTAGCATTTCATCACCATAAATTAAATTTCTGATAAGATTAAAAGTGTTGAGTTCCATTATGGTTTGCTGTTAAGTAAGTATCCTCAATTGCACTATGGGACAATACTAATATAAGATTTTTACCTATATTGCTTATAAAATGAACTTTTTGAGTTTGGCTGCTGGAGAAAGCTCTTCTCTCCTTCTTGTAGATCCTATAGTTGTAGATTGTATGATACTAGATATATGTCTCACTTCTGTTAATGCGGTTTAAATGACTAAGCAGAAGCTTAGTGTGGATTTTAACCTCTGTAGGCTTCTGCTATTGATGATATATAAAATCAAAGGAAAAAGGACCAGGAATGTACAGTAGCCTGTCTCTATCCATCAGCTTAGGAAATTATATACAATCCACTCCCAAGAAATGAGAACAGAGCAACTGGCAATCAGGAAGGAAAATGTTCTGCTTTTGAAGTGTTGCAGTGGCTCAGGGCATTGAATGTGGGGGTATGGAGCAGAGCTGACTTAAATAGTAAGTTGTTTAGTAAAGTGTAAAACACGTGCACAGGTCACAAAGTATAACACAGAGTGGCTACTGAAAATTCAGGAATAGCTAATACCAGAGGACTGCAATGAAAAAACAACCAGTAATATTTTCCAGATACTTCAAGGTTAATTAATAAAAAAAATACATTTGTACCCTATTATTATAAAATTAGATAGAAAGCTATGCATGCCATTTTCTCAATAGTTCAGATTATTTAATAGTTTATTAATGAAGTATGTAATAATGTAAAAAATGCATTTAGTCATATTTTACTTTATAGGTTAATGTACTACATCATAAAATACTTTCAAAGAAACCATTATCTATCATGTAATATATGAAAAGTCTATACATACTATGATCTCCATTGCATACTCTGACAAGTAGTAGTGTATTTCATGTCAAAAAGCACTTCTGAATGCCACCTTATGCTGTAGTATATCCTCCTGGCTCAAGTAAAAATGGTGTCAAAACCCCATTTAAGTACATTTCAATAATCTGTTCTGACTTTTGAGCCTTCATGATTTAGCAGCAGTTTTAAGAATATGTCAACCCATAGCACAGTTCAGTACTTCATAAAGCAGTATGGCTGTCTAGAACCATTTATCTTTTATTTTATGCAGTCTTATTTAAAACTAACTCCAGTGATTTCTTGTCTAGCATTGAAAATACCAGAGAAATTTTCTCACAAAAATATAGGTCTGAAGGGTAAAGGAAAAGAGTTTGACTGAAATATATTAAAACTGAGATGTGCCTAGAGGATCGGAAATAAGCTAAAATATTTATTTTCATGTTAATTAGAGATAGGATGCTTCCCACACTGAGTATTAACTCTGGTTAGTTTGGGCTATGGGATTAATAGTTTTATTTTTTTCCTCACATACCATCACAGCTCAAAGGTTAATTCATGCTCAGTCAGAACAAACAAATGTCCCCACAGAAATAGGTCTGTTGCACAGCCTTCTGGAAATTACTTATTTAACTACTACTTTGCAACCTTACTCATAAGAATTTCTGTAGCAGTGTGTTGCTACATTACGAGAAAACAGAATTAGTTCATAAAGATGGTGCTTTTTATCTTGAATGCATTAAACAGTAGCTTTTAAGCAATATAAACACTAACTGAATTTTAATTGTGTATATTTTTCCATGTAAAACTAGGTGATCTTCTGAATAACAGCAGCAGTGTATATGTTGCAGGGTGAGTTTCAGAATGGGGAGAGACTGTTGCTTCATTTGGATTCTGTGCTGGAGAGTCTTAGCACAACACCGAGAAGCAGAGGGGAGAAAAGGGCAACTGATGCTGCAAAAATCTGTTAAATTGCCATTTCAAATGCACAAATGTTTGTTTATTATACAGCTGTGCCATGGGATTCACAAATGTTATACTAACGGCACAAAGAAGCTGTGATATTAGGGCGTATGTAGTACATAGTAATTTCAATTTAAAACACAGGCCATATTGGATTAAAATCTGCCACTTACAAAATTTTGTGACCTCAAGCTATTTGGGGATAGCTAAGTAGTCAATTTAATAAAAACCCTCTTCTGTTATTAAAGTTCTATTAAATATTCTCCATAGTAAATGTGCCAGGCCTGGGAAATACTCTCACCTACTACTTTTCTTCTGGAGATATGTAAATCTATAATGGCTACTGAAATCTTAAAGAAAAAAAATAATTAGAGGAATGTGGGGGTTTTGTTGTTGATTTTTTAAAAAATTCTTAAAGCTATCTAAAACATGAATGTTTAACAGGAATTGTCTGTGATTATGAATTATAACAACCTCCTTGACAGCAGAATTTATAATGAATTTTTGTTTCTCACATTTCTACCCACTGATTCATCACTGCCATGATCACTACCAAGTGTCTCAGTGCTGAAACTCCTACGCGGTTAGATGATAAATCTTCTGTCTTTCCATTCAACAGTTGGAAGTTTTCCCATGGATTTTACCTTATAAGATAGAAAATGAACAGAACTCAGCCCTGAACCAATGGTCATTTCAGTGTCTAGGATAGTGTCATTGTTTCAAGCAGAGCTAGAAGAATCCAAGTGCATGGTTTGGTAAAGGAATATCAGCTTCATGAAATTAATTTGATCGAATTGCCTTAACTGGAGAGAGATGTTTTTGGGTCCAGTGAGCTGCTGAGTGTTGAGACTGGACAACTACAAAATTAACATAAAAAATTAGACTGTTTAATTACCAGACAGTGGATGAATGATACTAGGAATGTGAAGGGATATGCCATTGTGCTGCTTGTGAAAGCTGATTACTGGAGCTAGAGGATGAGATAGCAAAAGAGCAGGGTAATAGATGTTCAGAGGAAGACAACAGGGCATCTGACTGGATTAAGCCAGCATCAGATTGCAATGGAGGGCAAAAGTGTGAGATATGTAGATACAGAGGTTTATGCTGTCAATTACTACAATGCCTATGGAAATACAACCCATTGGGTCATTTTGCAGTTGAACACTTATCTATTGAGAGGACATCAACACCGTGGTGTGTGTTGTGATACTGTCTTCATAATAAATCAGTGTCATAATAAAATTGCATTTGTAACATCTCTTGAACTACTTTAATGTGTTTGCTGTGCAGTCATGACCTTACCTCAGAGTTGTATTCAGTAGTGAAAAATCTCCCTAACAGCTTTCAGACACAAGTATACACCTTTTTCAGAAGAAAAATAAGTTTGCAACAGGAGTTTGTTGTCTTTATGTTTTGAATGTGAATTTCTTCCATCCATACTAGACTATGCCCTTGAACTGTTCATCTCCATATTATACAGACCTCTCATAGTATGAAGGATATGCTTAGCATATGCAGATTATATGGTTAATCTCATATTTGGCCATAAGGCAGTAACAAGTCTCAATTAATGTGCCTGAGCTTTCCATTGACATTTATTTTATCATATAATACAAAAAAAGTCACTACCAGTAATGTGGGCTAATTCTGTGATCTTTAACTTTTACTAGTCTTTGTCTTAACTAGCATTTAAATAAGTACTTGGTCTGATATTCCTGAGCTTTTTTAGTAATTTGTTTAGTAAAGCACAATGCCAAAATGTAGGCCTCACTGCCTCATGACATATCTTTCAGGTGTATCTAGGCTTAAAGTATAGCCAGTTTCATAACACTAAAATAAACACACTAGAGTTTTTTTCAAGCTCTCTTTAAGCATTAAGCTTTTTTTGTGCCACAAAATCTTAAAGCCATTAACCAGAACATTCAGACTGAACATTAATCTGATTTGCAGAATAGATAGTTTCAACCAGTAAAATAGGGGAAATCAAAATTCTAAGTTTCTAAGAAAATTCAGGATGTATATTAACTGATGAAAATAATCACAAAATGGGTTTAAGTGCTAAAATAAAGCAACTTATCATAACTATTTCTCCAGGAAAAAATGTAGGAAGTAAAGGACATTGATATTACATTGAGACCAGTAGAATTAAATAGCTAACTTAAAACCAACTTGACCTTATTTATCTGTCAGCAGTGGTGACTACTCTATCCAATTAATACTTATTCTATCCTAGTGAATACAGAAGCACATAATTATTGTTATCAGTGTGTATTTCTGCAAGACCACAAGTACCCAAAATAGCATACATGGAAAGAGAACTGGGAATATTGCATTCTTAGTGTGTGGTTAATATACTCTTTATTAAATAAGAGTTGCAAAAATCTCTTGGCTCAAGTATGTAATTCAGAGTTAAGGTGCTCTTAAAGTGCAAATTACCATTGTCTTCTTAATGTATAACAGAGGGGAAGAAGCAGAAACCTGGAAATGGATCATCAAGAAAATAAAATTACATTTTCATATATTTGAAAAGGGAAAAATGTAAAGGCAAGCAGTACAAGTAAACAATAAATGCTTCTAGACTTTCACAAAACACCTGTCTTCTAATCTGAAAAATTATTTAATATACTAGATATTCACTGCTGCCAGACACATCTTCCTGGTGTTGATTATCCCCTGTTACTTGGATTTGTGCTCTATGCCCTAGGCTGACAGGCAGGAACAGCTAGATAATAGAAATTTGTTCCTGTCATGTTACAGATAATTTCTTAGCGAAGCACAACTTAATTTTATGGACAGTTTGTTGGAATTTATTTTACAACTTGGTAAAGCAATTTATAATTCTGATGAAGTATGAAGTATTTGATTATTCTATATTGCCATTTTTCATTTGTTTAAATGAGAGTTCTGTTGGCAATTTAAACCATTGGAAGAGAAAATTTTATCTTGGGCTGGACATGTTAGTTGCTAGTCATTGAATATATGTACTATGTTCTGAGAGAGTTACCTGGTACATTGTGAGAGCCAAGTTATGAACAGATGGAGTTGAATGACATAAAAATGTTAAATATAGTAAAAATTTATATAATCTTCTTATAATTACTTGAACAAGAAACAGCTTTAAGACTTTAAACACATGACAGCTTCCTAACATCAAATACATTCGATACACATTTGCATTTAGCAAAGGTCAAAAATACTTTTGGGTTTTTTTTAACAAAAATTTGGATTTCCATGACAGATAAAGAATTATATGGTCTCCCTGAAGATATTTACCAGGCTGTGGTATGGAGTTTGAACTTGAGATCCCAGGTTGTGGTTAAGATTATTACATTATTTTAGTGTCCATACCAAGGTTGTTAGCACTACTTTTCAGTGCTTTTCTCTGTGTCTTTTAGAAACAGAGATGTCATCATTATTACGGCATTTCTGCTCTTCTATACTATATTTTCTGTATTGCTCTCCAAGAAGATTTCAGACAGAGTACTTCAGGCAGCAATATGGTATTTATAGTTCTTACCCACTGTGGTCACACCAGGACCCATGCAATCACACACATGCTCAGGCAGTTCCTTAAAATATATCACATGGCAGCAAAAAATATTTCACAGGCTCACAGAATCAATTGGTTAAGAAAAGACCTCTGAGATCATCTAGTTCAAACTATGACCAACCACCACCATGTCAACTAGACCATGGCACTAAGTGCATCCAAGATCAGTACTGACTGATGCCACAAAGACATTGCACAATCTATGAACATGTAGTGAAATGGAGTTGATGAACACAAAACAAAGTTGTATTGTGAGCTTTATCCTAGAAGCAGACTGAAGGCATGCACTTCTTCCAAATACTGTAAACTGCTGTTGAAGACAACAAGGCAAAACACTAGATTCCCCTTACTCCTTGCAACTAAGCCAGTGCATTGCAACAGCTACATGGTGCAAAGCTGTGCTCCAAGTATGCTCCATTTTAAACTGCTGTCATGTACACCAAGTCTTCAGCTTTCAGTATTTTCATCTGCTTTTTCTCACAGTAGTGACAGTGAGCAGAGATGTCTATTCAAAATAAAATTAGAAATATTTTACCTTAAGCAGCACATTCTGCAAAATAGCTCTAATTTCTAAAGTGATTAATATTTTATATCATGTATATTAAAAGCCCAAGAATTTATCTTCTTATCTTTTTGTTTCAGAGGGCAGCTTGTTCACCAATATTTGAATTAGAATAATTTCCATAGGATTATGAAAAAGAAAGAAAAGTATAGTGGCAGAATACACTGTATACCTTTACTGTTCAAAGCAAGATGAGGGTATGTCTTCCTCATCATGCCCTACCTCAGCATATGGATGTATCAGGAAAAGATGTTATACTGCATACTGAATCTACCTCTCATTTTTAGTAAGATGCAAATAATTTTCATGTGGGTTTTTTTGTCTGTCACCTACAACTATCTCCTTTAACAACATTATTTCTATTGATTTTGCAATTTTCTTTATGCAAAAAGTAAAAGCTCTGTGACTACATTCTTATGGCTCATGGTCAGTGACTTAGGCTTTAGTTAGTGTATGGAATATGTTCTCTTTCTGTTCAATTCTGTGTTTTGTTGAGAAGTTTCATTGTGTAATGGTATTATTAATAAATGTTTCTTGTCAACCACAAAAATAAGAAAAGTATATGTATGGGTAAAACTTGCCTGGTTAAAGTGAAGTGTAGCATCAGAAATTTTGCCCTCAGGGTAGATGATCTTTCTAGTAAATCTAAAAAAATTCACTTAAACCCAGTAATAGCCAACATAATTTTTTCCCATCAATTGCCATGCTTTCCAATTGTACTATCTTCTAAATTGTCTTTCATATCAGTTGCACTTTTCCTTTGGTTCCATGATCTGTGCTATGGTAACTTTTCTTTTTTAAAGTATATAGTGAAGAAAAAAAATTAAAATAATACAAAAACCCCAACAACTTTTATTCTGCTCCTTCAATTCTTGACTCTTTTTGACAGCAGTTCATAATCTACATCTCTTCCTTCCTGAGAAAGCCATCTTTGTTCTTCCTCAGTTTCTCATCAGTCAACAGCATCTGAACCATCAAAATAGACATTGTTATCCTGCTGTTAAATGATTGTAGGGTTGGGTAATTCTCCTTTGCAGTGCCTGTTTGGAATCAAACAGGATGGGAGGCCTGGAGAAATTCTGTAGCACAAGTGTCACAGGGATTCCTGACAGCAGAGGACCACTGCTGCTGCTTGCCTTGACTTCTTAGTGAACCCAAGAGATTCCTTGTTTCCAGAGGTGAACTCATTAGCTTGCTTTGTAAACAAAATCCCTTTAGCTTCACCTCCTATTTCTTCTCAATAAAGTAATTCTGAGATATTGTATAGGCAATGGGGCCATCCTTAAGTAGCTGTGAGGACAACTTTTATATAATTTGCCTGTCAGAGTGGGAAATGTATGAGCTGGTGGGTGCCTTATCCTCCTTACTGTGTGATTTTTATTAGATTCTTCAGGAACAAGTTTTGTTCCAGTGTAAACAATGAATCAATGTCTTCCAGCAATACAAGAAAAAGCAAGGACACAAAACTTTTTCTTCCTTTTTAATGTAACAGTGCAATTTGACTAATCAGAAGAAATATAAGTGAAGAATCACACTCAAAAGTCTAAGATAAATGATGAATCTTCCCCCTGCCTCAGATTAGGTTCTTAAAAGCTCATTACTCTGTCATCTGTGCTGACTCTATAAACTGCCAAATGTCTAAAGCTTGGGAGGAATTCATTGCTTTAGGTTATTTTACTGTAAATTTGCCTTCTGATAAGCTGTGAGAGCTTCAGAAGTGTAAATATGAGGAAAGTTTTCTTTGAATAGCAGAAAGCTCAGTATGCGTTCAAAGTGCAAACTGATACAAGATTTTTGCTACCAAATATTCAAAGCTAATTGTTTAACATATTTAATTTTTGATACATGCCCCATTTTGACATCTTCTTTTATAAGAAATAGGCATTCTAAACTATTTTAACCTGTACTGTCTGATATGATACAGTCCTCAAAACTGTTTATATTAAATAAGCATGGATAATCCTGATTCTTGATTCATTGTACTTTAAACACAAATTAATGATTCTTTTTGAAATCATAGGCTTTCACTGTGAAATTTCAAATGTTTTCACGTGTACATTTTAGTATGCATTTTTAAAAATGCATGTCTGTACAAAACATGTGAGAAAGAAGGATCATAGTATTGTTTCTTAAATCAAAACATAGCAAACTAGGGAGGTATTGCTTATCATAATTAAAGTTTCTTGTGCCAGCAAACAAAGACTTGTTACAGAAAAAAAAACCCAAACCTTATCAAGATTAGCATCTCATGCAAATGGCCATCCTCCCATTGTTTGCTGTGGGAATAGAGACAATTTGACTACTGAAAAGAGGATAAATTTGTTTGCTGTCAGTCTGTCAACTGTGCCATGGCCAAGCAAACACTGGAGGAGTTTGGAGCCAGAGTGTAGGAAGCAGGCAGCTGGTACTGTTAGAGGAACTTGCTAGGTAATTTATTTATGTTGCACTATGTTTATTTCAGAAACAGGTTACATCAGTGTCTGTGTATAAATTAATCAGTTTTAGCCCATTCCCACAGAAGATCACACTTTACAGCACTGGAATCTGTGCTTACCAAAACAATTAATTGTTAAAATTATACTGTGTACATGTTTATTTCAAGATTGTTTGAAGAAATGCAAGAATATTTGATTGCTGGCTAGGTTAATTCTGCATAATAAATCTCAGCTAAATGCTATAAACAATGGGGGGAAAGGGTGTGCCTTAATTCTGTGCTCGTAAGTGAAGAAGGTTTTATCTTTTCAGCATACCATGTCTCACTTTATGCATCACCTATATAAATATATTAGTTATAGATATAATTTTTCTGTCTGCTTTTGGAACTCATGGCAAGACAAACTGTGGGCATGAATGGTTTACAGTTCCTTTTCTTTTTAAGTATGTTAATTGCCAGTGTAAGTCTGTCTTATGATACTTAAAAAGTTGTAGACTGCAGTTAAATATTTGAAGAACAGCATTCATGTCTAGCAGCAAGCATTGGACCAGTGGCATATGTAATCTTCAGGAATGATCTCTAGCTAAAATGTGCCTCTCAGTCTTGAATTTTTCTTTTAAAAGAAACATGCTTTTGCCTTAAACTGCAGATCTTTCATTGCCTTTTGTGCTGTACATAATTACAGCATTTGTTGAACAGATTTTTATGCATCATAAGTATGAAGTAGTTACCTGTTGATTGTTTTAAATCATTCATATATTTCTTTTCTTCACTACAGTTGAAACTAAAAGTAATTTGGCCCTGAACTAAACCTTCCATTTCCCAGGGCTTAAAGACCTTGTGTCTCATGCAGCATATGCCAATGTTATGGATAGAAGAAAGGTCTTGTAAACAAATGGCCACACCATAAATGTTCCGTAAAGTTTTTGGAACACTACTAACTAAAACCTTGTTTGGGGTTTTTTTCCCCTTTCTCCAGCTGCTATTTCTCCCTGTTGGCCACTGGTTTCTTTCTTTCACTGCTGGCTCTGTTAAAAAAAAAATTAAGAAGAAATAGTTGGAAACACACTGATTTTTTTTTCCCCCCCTCCTTTTTCTCAGGTCAATTTTTTTTTCTATTTACAGGGTTCACTGAGGGAAAAAAAAAAAAAAGAAAAAACAAACCAGCAAACAAACAAAATCAACCTCCAAACCACCCTCCTATGATTAAATGGTTGCACTGCTGTTGGCCCATTTGCTGAGTCAGTGGTAATCCTTTTTTTATTTCCTTTGTTGTTGTTGGTTTTGTTTGTGTTTTTTTTTTCTGGAAAGCAATCTGCAGTAATATACTATAACGTACAAGAGAAGAAGTGGATGACAGTATGACCTTTGGCAATGGCTTTCCTTCTATCCCCATCAGACTCTGAATAGAAACTATATCAACTTTGAGGTCTTTACAGCCATCTGAGCAAAACAAGTCTTGGGAAGAATGCATGAGATTGTTCAGGAGATGCTCAGAAAAGCTTGACCCTCACTGTATGCTACGAATTACTCTCAGACTAGATTAAGTTTATCTCATTTGTAGCTTAGAACAAAGTTATTTAGCAATTCATTACTTAATTATTAAGTAACAAATAATTAATCATTTATAATGAAGGTTCCAAATCATGTATCAGTTACACAAATTTTGCTTCAGCTTTTTAACTTTGAATTACATGTTTGGAAGAGATGATTAAATTAGGAAATGTGCTCTAAGGCTTCCTATGCTACTTTGGACTTCATCTCAGTCTGTAGAACTCTGCTGCATCAATCCAGCTCCCCGGTCTCTGCTGCATTGCCAGTGGGAAGCCTTCAAGACAGCTCCATGAGCACATAGTAGTCTCAACTTGCTGAGCCTTCATGGACTGTCATAGGCTCACAGATACCCAAGTGCCATGGTTCAATCCCAGCAAGCAACCAAACCCCACACAGCTCCTCCCTTGCTCCCCCACCAGTAGGGTCAGGGAGAGAATCAAAAGGGTAAAATCTCATGCGTTGAGATAAAGATAGTTTAATAGAGAAAGCAAAAGCCATGCACACAAGCAAATAAATACAAGAAATTCATTCAGTGGTTCCCATGAGCAGCCAGGAGTTCAGCCATCCCCAGGAGAGCAGGGCCCCATCATGCATAACAGTTACTTGGGAAGACTTATGCCATCACTCCAAACATCCCTACCTTCCTCCTTCTTCTCCCCATTTTATATGCTGAGCATGATGTCGTATGGTATGGAGTATCCCTTTGTCAGTTTGCTTCAGCTGTGCAGCAGGGTGTCCTCCCAACCTCCCATGCACACCAAACTTCCTTTCCAGCACGACAGTATGGAAAGGGCAAAGGCCTTGGCTCTGTGTAAGCACTACTCATCAATAACACAAATATCTCTATATTATCAACCCTGTGTCCAGCACAAATCCATAACAGCCCCATACTGGCTACTGTGAAGAAAATTAACTCTACACCAGCCAAAACCAGCATGCCAATGTAGTTTATTAACTTATGAATAAAGCAAGCTGAATGCTGTCCTAAAGCAGAAGGAGCAACACCTGCTGATCAAGGGCACTTATTATACTCCTTTGTTTTCTGTTGTTGAGGCTGCACAGGGAATGCACAGCATATGGACTGTGATTTTTTTAAACAATGCTGACTCTGTCTCCCCCATTCTTCCCCTACTTCACATTCTCTCTTTAGTGATACCCATTAAAAATGGCTAGAATGTCTAGCTTTGGTAATTCATATACACACAGGTGTATACACAGGTGTATACACACTGCTGTTTTTAATCTACCTAAATATTTTCTTCCTTAGAGAAAACTACTTATCTGTTCTCATTTATAGACTATGTGGGATTTTAATATTGCGCACGAAAATATTTGTAAAGACAACAGAATAAATATAGTTACAGAAAAGCAAATACTCAAATACTGCTCAAAGGCAAAATCTCAAATACTGCTATGTTGAAAAAAGTGGGATAATTTTTAATTGTGGTGTTTTTTGATTACAGTCTTATGGTAACAGGCAGTATTGGATGACATATACAGAAGAGATTGGAAGAAGAATGTACAGCCTCCATGTTATTTTTGACTGAGTGAATGTTCATTGCAAATATGAACATACTAAGTTTTTCAGTGTTTGAACACTTAATGAAGAAAGTGTCTTCTGGCTTGTGTAAGCTGAAGTGAAATTGAAATAGTTATCAAGATTCCATTGTGACTGGACAGTTAATATTATATAATTATATATAAAAGTAAAATATAAAACTAAATGCACTTTTGCTTTATTTTTAAATCTAGGTTGGAGGTGTATTCAATATTACCTGAACACAGTAACGGAACTAGCACCACAGTACCATTAAAAGCTTAGTTCTAATTTTGTCTTGCTAAAAAAAGTGATTAAGAGAGGTTCAATTGATCTGGAAGAATATAAATCTTGCCTTAAAAACCTAAGTGGAAGTCAGATTTATCTGAATCTATTGGTACTGTGCTTTTCAAGTCCTGATAAATTATTTTTCCTACAATGCATCCTGACATTAGTCTTCTTTATAGGAGGTATGCTGTTATATCATTAAAACATCAGCTCCTGCTAGGAGATGCATTCAATGCTTTGGAATGCTGTAAGAAATAGATGTTTTTTAAAAGCAGGTTTTAGTCAGTTATTTACTAAGTAAGAATATATTTAGGTGTCAATGGCAATTAGTCATTGAAGTTTTTCTTCGTTTAATTAAAGCTCACACTTTAAAACACTAAATCAAGGCAAGTCTTTCTGAAGAGGAACACTTTGTCCCTCACATTTCCTACCAGGCACAGATATTTTCAAGACTCTCCAAACAGTAGGCAGTCTTTCTTCTAATCTGTTAACTTTATGCACTTCAACATCAAAGCACCACATGTGGGCTATGGACCAAACTGATGTCATGACACTATAATTACTAGGCTTTTGTAAATTTTAGGTATAGACCTGATTTTATTTATTCATTTTAAAAATATGTTTATTCCTCATTTGCAGGTAGCATTCATAACCAAAATATCTGTTAAGGAATTGTTTGAGCTGACTGCAAATTAGGAAAACTCCTTTTAAGATGTTGTTATCTATAATTAACTACATATTTGAGCAGTCTTCAAATTTCACAATTTACCCAGTAGAACATAATGGACTTGGAAAGAATCTTTCATCATGTAAGTACTGTGAGGGAAGCAAATGAAGAAAATTTGGCTTTGCAGTTTTTATGGAAATATGAAAATAAGATTTTTTAAAAAAGTTAGAAACTACTTTCTCAGTAGACTACTACATGACTAAGATGAAAAATACTTGCCAGTAGCAGAAGACTTGTACCACCCATAAGGAATGTACCTGTTTTTACTCAGAGTAGTCAGAATTTTCAGCTGAGAAATCCAACACAACGTTTTGTATCTTTCAGCTGGGACACTAGAACTTTCCAAAATCACTGTCCTCAGACCAGTCTTACCTTCAAGAGAAAACAAAATATATTTCCAGCAAAGGGTAATGAAAATTTGTCATCTCCTTTTTACAAATGAGGTCTGTTCCTTAATTGTAAAAATAATTATTGTGTTAGGCTTCTTTAAAGTCTTGTAATTGGAAAAACAATGACATAAACTGATTTGAAACTTTTTGCTTTACACTTCATTAGTCTGTCTCTCATATCAGGAAAAAAATAAATCCCAAATTGGTAGAAACTAGATCATTCTATTTCTTGATTTCACTTTCTACCAAATGCACAGCCAGAAAAGTAGAGAAGCAAAAACCAGCTGACTAAAAACTCAACACTGCATGCAGTGAAATGGTAAAGTCAAATAACCTTATTGAGGAAACATATGTGTAACACTGAATTAATTTTCTGTCTTCAGCACTAGAGAATTGAGATTGGCCTTTTACTAGGAGCATACTGAATATCGAGATGAAAGCATGGCTGAGGAATGAAAAAGAACTGAAAGTAGTTGGGGAAAAAAGAAGCACACACATTAATGTATTGGACTGTTCAAAGCTGAGATTAAGTAACTGCAAATGAGGGTATTATCTGCTTTTATATTAGAGAAAACCCAAGTAGTATAATCAAATTTTATTCTACAGAAAGTAAACAAATATTCTATCTCATTCTTAAAAGCATGGATTTGTATTTTTTTGAGAATATTTAAGGCTAATAAGTACTGTTTCTCTAGGAAACATTAGCTGTGTAGCATGCCTCAGTCACACTCTGACACATATACCTTGAGTAAAACTGTCAAAAAATTGCAAAAAAGTAGCAACACATTTTATGATATCCCTCATTTTCTAAACCTTGCCTGTATTTATGACAGTAAATGCATGTATTTATCAAATTGGCAGGCACTGAAAGTACTTTAAAAGAATGATCTCTCTCATGCTTTATGAAAGCTTCAAAGTGATCTGTAATAGCTCGATGTGCAGTTAGTCAAATGAACAATAATAGACTCACTGCTGCAATCTATCTGCAGGGAAGAAGCAGAAAATCGGTATGAATATGTTAATCACTACAGAATTCAAACACTGAATTTTATATTTTGAAAACTGAATATAAAAAAGCCACTATATTTTGTGCTTTTTCCTCTGAGACTGTAAGAATTGCAGTCAGTTTAGTTTATTTAGTAATGGTAGTATCAATTGTATACATTTTTGGTCTTAATTAAATTTTATTTTGGTGTCAATTTATTATGAGAAACAGATGAGTAGAACTGGATTTTGAGGATCGGGGGGGTTTAGAGAAATAAAATCAATCTCACCTCTAATATAACTTTTTATTTTCTGCTGTCTTTTCTCTTTAGAAAGTAAGACAGATAGGTGGAAGGGCAAATAGATGAACATCCCCATAGATGGCTCTTCAATCCTTTTATTAAGGTCTTAAAAATTATTAAATACTTGTCGAAGATGCAAAATAGCTGTTAGTACAAAAAAAGCTTTCAGAACAAAAAGGTATAAACTAGGGATTATTGCTTCAAGCTGGAAACGTGATTAGGAAGTAGGTTTTGAAATAGCCATCATACAGGAGCAAAGACGTATGTAAGAAAATTCAGTTTCAATACAAATAAAAGAATTTAGTGATACAGTGATATTTAAAAGATTGGACTCGATGACCCATTATATCTTCATCACTGTCATTATTTCCATGTTGAGCATAGTAAGAATTTGTTGCTTAGCTAGTTTGAGGATCACACGAATGGTGGGACATATATAATTTGGGTAGTGAAGTCCTCAGTATTAAAGAGTGTCTATGAGCCATGTGGATGCAGCCCTTGCTAACATTGCCATAGATAACTCTAGATATCCCTTCATTACTCTGCTAGCCTCACTGTTTGTTTAGATTTCCTGCTTGTCATGTGTGTGTAAGCATGCCTTACAGATTATCCTCTCAGGTATGACTTTCCAGCATCATAATTTCTTTGCCCATTAATCATTTCTAGATGGCTTCAATGAGCTTTATTGAAGCTTATGTGAATTTTTCATTCTAACTGATCATTTCAAAGCTTTGTCCATTAAGTAGATAATAAAAATACAGTACTGCATATACTGATACCATTTTTCATCATAGTTCTTGAAAAAAATAACTAAATGAAAATATGATATAAAGCAACTGCTTGAAGGAAGATTTAGAGAACTGAAATGTGTAAGTAATGTAGAATCTAAATCTCATTTAATAAAAATGAAGTTGGAATTAAGATCTAGAAGCCACCAAACTTGTGTTTTCCTCCTGCACCATGTTAAGTTTGCAGAATAGGCACGTGTGTTTGCCTTTCAGATGTTATGTATGTACTTTATTTCTTGCTGTTCTCCTACTGTAATGGCAAACACAGTCTAAAGACTTGAACTGTTCTTGTCTCTATTAGTGTTCCAGGTGGACCACAAAAAAAATTGTATACATTTTCTAAACTTAAGAACATCATTATTTTCTATAGCTGGAAGGCACATAATTATTACTGAGGATTAGAAATGTTTTGCTAAAATCTAAATCTGCCACTGTTAAAATGGCAACTTTTTCTGTAGTATTTTTCTTTGTTTCCTTAAATATGTGATCATATTATCCTAATGGCTAGATATCTCAATTGTCAGAAAAGATTCATGCTTCTTCACCTCTTAACAAGAACTAAAAAACCAAATCAGTTCATAAGAGGAAAAGAAATCTTAAGGAATAAAGTAAGAGGAGCAACATTACAAAAAATCAGTTTTCTGTTTATAGTTTTCACTGTTAAATTACATTGTAAAAAAGTCATAATTCAACCCAGAGTACAATTATTCAGTGAATTTAAACATTAGCTAACGCAGATTTTTGTGGGTTTGTTCAAAGTTTTTTAGATTTTATAGACCTATCAAGGAAAGTAAAAACTATGCTGAATGAATAATCAAATGAAACTTGTGAGCCTTAAAAGAAAAGCTTATTTAGCTGCTAATAATGCAGAGACATATTTCTGTCCAGTTAGCATACATCAGGTAGTATGTCTCTTGTCTTGATAACAGAAATCTTCCAAATATGTGACAGATCATTCATAACAGAAATCAGTGTTGTATACTTGCAGTTATGCTTTCTTTAGTGGTACATGTTTTAAACATAGGGAATAAGAATTTTTATTTTTTTTAATTGCTGGAAAACATTATCAGAACTCATGCAAAATGTTAGAAATAAGTATTCAGAGAGGTAATATATGCTGGTGAAGGATATGCTCTCATTACGACAGAGCACCCTCTGGATCCAATCCCATGGAACTTCAAACACTTTTTTTTCTAGAGTAACTCTAGGCAATATTGAGAAAAGCACCCCCAGACAGTTCAAAGGAACTTTGCTTATACATTTTAGACTAAGTGAAACTGAAATAATCCATTGATCTTAGATTCTGAAACAGACAAAAATGATGTTATCCGTTTTCTTTTATATACAGTACAGAACTGATAACATTTGTTAAACTGTTTTTTTGACAAAGAGCATGAAAAAGTTTCTTTGGTCAGAGATTTCTAGCAAGATGAGTCTAGAACATGGATGGGGTGGTTGAATACTTCATTTAGTATTCATAATAAGTTCTTGAGTTTCCTGATTTCTAAAGGGGAACTCAGTATATGAGCTTGGTTGGTTAAGCTGGTTAAAGACCAAACTCCCACCTGGCCAATCACCTTCCCTTCTCAACAGAATAGGAAGAGAAAGTATGAGAAAGCTTGTGAGTCAAAACAAAGTCAGGGAGATTGCTTACCAGTTACTGTCAGAGGCAAAACAGATTGGACTTGGGGAAAATGAATTTTGTTTATTGACAACTAAAAGATGTTTTGGTGGTAAGAATCAAAAATAAACATTAAAAATATCTTTTCTCCCTCTCTCCCAGGTTTATGTTCATGCCTTCACCCTCAAGCTTTTTTCCCACCCCCTCTGCAGTTCTGCCCCTGGAAAAGTACAGGGGGGTTGGGACTGCAATCAGTTCATAACAGCTTCTCTCTGCCACTCCTCCTCCTCACACGTTTTCCCTGCTCTGGTGCCTGTCATTCCAGAGGCTACAGTTCCTTGAGGAAATGTTCACTGGCCCTGTTGTGCAGTCCTTTCCACAGGCTGGAGGGGAATCTTTGCTCTGCCTCCCAGAGTCCCTCTTTCTCTGACCTTGGGGTTTGCAGGGCGTTATCTCACTATTTTTGTTGTCCCCTCCTCTCACCATGTGGCATTTTCTGCTCTTTCTAATATTTGTTTTCTCCCAAGTACCCCACCTGAGGCTGATAGGCTCAGTCATGTCATACAGTGGGTCTGTTGCAGAGGTGTCTGGAACTATCTGTGTCCAGCACAGGGCAGCCCCAGTCTCTTCTTACAGAGTAGCTGCAAGAAGAGGAGCTGTAAGCTCCTCACTGCTGAGACCTGGCAAAAATGGGGGTTTAGTAAATAAGAATGTACCAAGCTATTGAAGTAAAAAAAAAAAAAAAACAACAACCAAAAAACCAAAAACCAAAAAATCCCACAAATAAACCCCAACACCCCCCCGCACACACAAAAACAACAAAAAACCCGGAACAAACAAAAAAAAAACAAACAAAAAAAACCCCAATGCCTTTATTCTTTTAGGTTTTGTAATGCCAAACATAACCACAGGGTATATTAGTTCATAGTCTTAAAAGTAGGAGTTTTTTATGCAGTTGGAAAATTCAAGACATTAATAAAAAATCATTACGAAGTTTGCGCTGTTTTCTTTCGTCTGAACAACTGTTTTCACATGACAATTCTTTCTGAAGCATCTATTTGCTCTGCTAAGTATTCTGAAATCATCAGGTGCAGGAAAGAAATACACACAAAAGATCAAACTTCCTATAGGAGCTCAGATCACAGGCAGAAAAAATACTAAGTGAGATTACAGTATAAATACATTGGTAAGAACTGGCTAGTAGGACTAAGAGTTAGGCAAACCAGGGAACCAGATCAGTGTTAAGGCATACATGTTAGTCTGAAATGGCTGTAGAACTACCATGAGGCTTTGGCAAGCCTGCTGCTACCTCTGAGCAGTTTCCACATGCCAGTTAGCTGGAGTATAGGTTAGTGTTTTGATTAATAGGTTGCCTTACTGAGACCTCATATAAAGGGATTTTATCACCTGCTGCTTTTCATCGTGTCTCTACACTGCGTTCCCAAAACTTTGACCTATTAACAGTCTTGTGCAATTGTGGTCTGGAATTCTATGACCTGTAATTTATTTATTTATTTATTTTGTTTCCTGATATTGCCCTGGTAACTGACTTGCTGTACATGCTGGAGAGATAAGTTCATTTTTATTTTCTTGATGTTGCTTTTGCTCTCCTTATGGTGCCAGGTCCAGTGTTGCCTCCTCATGTTTCCAATACTCTTCTATAGTGTGTCTTTCACAAACTACAGCAATGGGTAGAATGAAAAGATGCAACATGGCAAAATGTAGGACAGAAATTACTAGGCTAAAAGTTGATTACACCCGTGGTTTATTAAGAAACCAGCTGTGGAAAGGACAAAATTCCTACTAGTTATTAGCCTCAGCTGAACCTTGACCACAATTTTTATTTTAAAACCAACTGTGGGATTGAAAGCTGGAGTTACCAGGTGAAGATATGCTTAGGCCATGTGGTTTTTCTGCCATTTGCTCTTGGATGGGACTGTCAAGAGTTTGAACCAGGTAAATGCTAGAAGCTTGCAAAAAGCTTTCAAGCAGTCAAACTCTGACATACCTGAACTATGTGTTGCACTATGTGAACTAAACCCACTGAATTAAATCAGGATTAGATTCTCACCCAGAAAAGAGATGCTAAAGCACAGTGAAAATTTCAACTTTTTTCATACCTCTACTCTCTGAAAGAGCTGGCTACTTCTTCCATGTGATATTTTCTACCATTTTATTCTCTGCTAGGGTATCTAAAGATAAGCTGGAATTACAAACAACTGTCTGGAATTTTTGCTACTCCTCTTATCATCTTGCTCTCATTTTTCAGCACATCTCATGCCTTTTTCTATATTATCTTATGGTACTTGTGGATCTATATGTCTTCTTGAAACTGTTATGTTGAATGATACTTGACACATTCTGAGCACTTTATATATCTAAATGACCCAAATAGTGTGACCAAAGAACAAGTAAGTTGCAAAGCTTTTCCTATTTGTGACCTGATTATTTAAAGAGACGAAAACTACAG
Organism: Acanthisitta chloris; assembly: GCF_000695815.1. Lineage (NCBI taxonomy): Eukaryota > Metazoa > Chordata > Aves > Passeriformes > Acanthisittidae > Acanthisitta > Acanthisitta chloris. The sequence continues at coordinate 112,536 of NW_008654144.1, read as the reverse complement.
AAATTGAAGAAATTAATTAAAAAGCTGTCTGACCTGACATTTGTGTGTCCTGTCATAATATTGGATGTAATGTCATTTTTCAAAACAAATACATGAAATACCAGGAGAGCCTTCTGGGCATGGAGATGTGGGGGACTTTGGCACATGTATGAATTATGGATGTCAAAAAAATAGGTGAAACAAAACAAAAAAAATTTTCATTGGAAAACTGATCTTCCCCACATTCTGTAACGAAACAGTAGTAATAATATTTGTTTTGAATCACTGAAATCTTTACACATGCACTGGAATTGCAATTTCTGGAAATTTATCCTCTGGAGAAGGCCCCTATACATGTAGCACATGACTTAGTAATAGAATCATTTAATTTAGATGAACTATTTTAATCAGGGAAAACACTCTACTTTTTCTTTGATGTATAGCAGTCCTAAATGATGAGCTGCATGCCAACATTATTAGCCAGTGTTGTCAGTGGGTGTTAAAGGTCCTGCAAGGAAGCATCATGGTATACATAACCTGAATATATAAGGCAAGTGTTGATTAGGGTTATCTAGGGTTCTTCAGCCTCATTCTGTATGAACCTTTGATGTGAATGATAAGATGGAAATGTGTAGAAATTAATTTGGCTCCGAGGGCAGGACAGAATGGGATTTGCAAGTATCTTAAAATGTGCAGGCTAAAATAAGGTAAAATACCCACAGGGAATTGTAACAGGGCCTTTGATGGTAGATACTAGAAAGTTAAGGGTTAGATATGACAATATCTCACTGTACATTATCAGCTTATAATATGGTTCTATGTATATATCACTTGTTGCTGGTACTAGTAATGCACTAATTTGTTAGCCTGCTTATGTGTATTGCACATTTGAGTTTACTAAACTTCTATTAAACTGTAGTATCTTATTCATGAATGCATTAAAGCATTAACTGGAAAGTGTCTTAAATGAAATGTCATTTTTTACTCATTGATGTTGCAAAGATGACTTCTTAAATTCAGTGGAGATTTACTGGTTCATTTACATTTTGCTTGCAGCAGAAATAATCAGACTTGTCATTACCTATTCTCAATATAAAGGTAAGTGACTAAAGCCTATGTTCAACCCTCCATGAATGCATTAAAGCATTAACTGGAAAGTGTCTTAAATGAAATGTCATTTTTTACTCATTGATGTTGCAAAGATGACTTCTTAAATTCAGTGGAGATTTACTGGTTCATTTACATTTTGCTTGCAGCAGAAATAATCAGACTTGTCATTACCTATTCTCAATATAAAGGTAAGTGACTAAAGCCTATGTTCAACCCTCAAAATCTCTGCCTCAAAATCACTTTTTTTTAGCTTGGAATAAATTTTTTCGCTTGGGTTTTGACACAGATCCAAATATAATACAATATTGACTAAATTAGTCTGTGACTAAATGTGCTGGATAAAAATTAAATTAACAGCAGGTTTCAACCTTATCAGTTTGTAAGGATAACTTTGTGTAGTTCTTCAGCATTCAAAGGGTAAAAGCCTGATCTGTAAAGATATAAGGTTTAATATTTATCTTTTTTTATTGAAATATTATTTTTAACTTAAGCTCCATTTATTTGGATGCTGTTTCTTAATCTGTATCATGGGATGTATTACTGCATTTACCTTCCAGAGATGTTATGAATGTTTCAATTTAAAATATTAGAGAAACATGTTGAAAGCCTTGGATAATAATTGGTGTGTATCAAGTATCATATATCTGGAGCTTTCTTTAAGAGGAAGTCCTGCAAATAAAAGAAGAGAAATAGGAATTTTTTTTGAGATGTCCGGTAAAAGAAAGATGACATTTAACAGCTTCTAAAGCTGAACTGCTTTGGAAGAGAAAGGAAGCTGTGAGCCAACGTGATTTAAAGTAGGATTTAAGTTTTAATGGAATATAGAAGAATTTAGGGTTTCCATGTTAGCAACCACTATTATATGATCTACATGCTATTTAAAGATGAATCATAGACTTTATTTAAAGATGAATCGTAGACCTAAAGAATGGTTTGGGTTGGAAGAGACCTTAAAGATCATTGCATTCCAACTGCCCTGCCATGGGCAGGGACATCTTCCACTAGACCAGGTTGCTCAAAGCCCCATCCAAACTGGCCTTGAATACTTCCACTGATGGAGCATCCACAGCTACTGTTGGCACTATTTGACAGTGTCTCACTGATCTCACAGTGTAAAACTTCTTCCTAACATCTAAATTAAACCTGCCATATGATAGTTTAGACCCATTCCTCCTTGACCTATCACTACATGCCCTTGTAAAATGTCCCTCTCCAGCTCTCTTGTAGCCCCTTTAGGTACTAGAAGGCTTCTCTTCTCCGGATTGAACAACCTAAACTCTCTCAGCCTGTCTTCATAGGAAAGTTGCTCCAGCCCTTTGGTCATCTTCATGGCCCTCCAACAGGTCAATGTCCTTCTTGTGCTGAAGATCCTGGAGCTGGATGCAGTACTCTAAGTGGGGTCTCACCAAAGCAGAGGAGAGGGTCAGAATCACCTCCCTTGAACTGTGGACCACACTGCTTTTGATTCAGGCCAAGACATGATTGGCTTTCTGGTCTGCAAGTGCACATTGCCAGGTCGTGATGAGCTTCTCATCAAGCAACACCTTCAAGTCCTTCTTGACAGGGCTGTCCACAATGAGAGCAAGTATATATCTGCATTATCTCCTGCTGATTTCATTTCTTCTGTGGTGATGTTCAGTGCCTCCAGCTATTCATTCAACACCATTAAAAGGCCTCTAGGAACTGCAAGATTAGCTAGACTAAGTATGACTGGTATAGGAGTTGCTTCATATTTAACTATGATTTAAGTAAGGCTTTGTTCATAAACTCATTACCATTTGGACACATTTCCTGTGGCTCTGTTTTAAAAAGTAGTGCAGAATGACTTCCTATTCTATCACTCTCACTGTTCCATCTATTTGTTTATTTTGCCCATTTTAGAAACTGTCTCAGCTCAGGTTCTGAGATGGTATTAATAGGATGCAATTACACTACATCCCTATAGATCAGGATTGGAAAGCCACTTGTGCTTAAGATGCACTTGATTTCAGTATTATGAAGACTAGGATTTCTTGATCTTCCCACCTCTTTGCTAAAGCTATTCTGTATAGTGCACTTTCAAGAGCCATAATTGTTTGTATTGCATCTGTTTGCTTTTAAAAGGATCCTATGGAGCAGTGCAAAGGCAGGAAATGGAAAGGCTGAACAGTCAGCTAACACTAGGACCTGCAGTAACTTGAGAGACAAATATGAGGTGCAGTGCCTCTTTCTAGGTTACAAATTCCACAGGAAATAGGATCTGTTGCCCTTGAGAGAAAGCTAGATTCTTCCCAGGGGTCACTTAATACAATGCAGGGAGTCCCTGTCTCTTCCTGAAGTGGTTTACAACCACTGATATTTGACAGTAAAAGATCTTTTACACTGCTGGCACCTGCCAGTTCCAAGAATTATCAAAGGATGTAATTGTAGTCAATTAAGGAAAGAGAAATACATTTTTTAAGAGATGTCAGTGACTAATCCAGACAATACAGATTAAGGTATAAACTGTGTGTATGTTTAGTGGTAGCCTAGCTAAACAATTAATATGAAGATTCACAAATCAAACAGAAACTTGGATTATAACTCCAATCATTGAAAATGGCACCAAATCATGGAAAGAAAAAGAAAGTCCTTCCAACTGGCATTTTAACTGCAGTAATTTATGTACAGAAATGTGAAAAAAACCCTATATTTAGGATGAGCACTAAACTCAATGTACACACAGTAGGCAGGACCCTATGCCCAATAGGACTGACAAAGAATGGAAGAATTGGGACTTTTTAAGAAGAAAATTAAATTCAAATTCTGCAAGGTCTGGCCCCAGGAAATAGCTTTGCTGACAGCCTTTAGTGGAACTTCATGCAGGATAAAAACTGTTAAGGTCTAGGTTGCGAGATGATCTGCCCTGAGCTAGAGACATTTGTTTAGAGTGCCTGATAATATGACAACAGTGTTGGGGTCATAAATAGCCTAGTTAAGATAGAAAAACAAATCAGCAGTAATTCCAGGTAAGCCAAATCAAGTGGGTAGCAGCCTAGATCCATCAGAACCAAAACAAGTCACTCTTGCCATGCTAGGAAAATCTTAAACATCCTTCCAAAGTAAGAATGCATAGCAGAATGTGAACCAGGTTAATAAGTATATAGCTGCCCACGTTTGCCCTTTACTAGAGGACAGGTTAATAGGTAGTGATGTAGCTCTAAACAAATAGGTTTCTATGAATCTAGAATGTGTAATTTATTACAATCAAAGAACTGGTTTTCTTTCCTCCAGATTTAAAAGTGCTGAGTTTATTAAACAGTTTTTCATGCTGCAAAGATGTTTTCAAAATATATGGAAAACCAAGTCATCAGTCTGGATTTCATCCTGCTCTTGCTTTCATTTGACAAAAGCTTTGCAACTGACCTTTAACTGAGTTGGATTGGGGGAGGATTAAAAAAAAACTCTAAGATCTGCTTGATACAAATCTATAATATTTGCCTAAAGCCTTGTCATGATTTTTTTGGGAAGAATTTATTTTCTTTTCATCTTCAGTAATATTGACAATTTTAGAGGCACTTTGAAAATTATCAAGATAACAGACACATGAAATATCTTTATTAAAGGAATGACTACAGAATCTGAAGTCCTCTCCATAGGGAGAGGACTGTGCACAATACTCTGTAACTCTAAAGCAACAGGCTGATAATTTTCACATATACAGCCTCTAGCAATGGCAGTGGGAGAAAAAGCACATAACTGAAGCAAGAATGGAAACATTTCTTCTGTTTTGTTTTGTTTTTTTCTCTTGTTGAATTTATTTTACCAAGTTCTAGGTAGTGAAAATAAATTAACTACTTTCCATACTGGACATGAATAAGTCACTTTAAAAGTGCACATTGTTGTGTGGACTTGTAGAGAGTTAGGGATGGGAACTAGGCAGCTCTAAGTTATATCTGGAGACTGAAGCTGAAACTTCAGTGACCCTGCCCCTCTTTTAGTTCCATGTGTCAAAGGGAAAAGTGGTCATGATCATACTGTTTCTCTTCTTTCTTTTATGCTAAAAGCTTTCTTGCTTTCCATGAGCTTCAACATTCTTGATTTTGCATATTCTTTGTCATAATCTTCAAAATACTGAGGTTGTTTTTCATACTTTATCCATTTATCCCTTTCATCCATTTTTTTAGCCTTTATTTTGTCACTGTCAAATATGTGCCAGCATTATTGTCAAACAAAAAAATACAGCCATTAAATCATGCAGTCCTAAAGTAATGTAGCTTATTAGTAAGGTCTTCTCAGCTGCAAGACATACAGCCATTAAATCATGCAGTCCTAAATTAATGTAGCTTATTAGAAAGGTCTTCTCAGCTGCAAGACTGTGGTAATACAATGTATATACTAAACCAAAATGGATCTGGGTGTCATTAAAGGATTCCAACATTTGCATCTCATGTAGGGTAATGGACTGTTGTTTCCTGAGAGTAAGAGATAAAGGTTAACAAAAAAATAATGCTTAACTGAGCTAGGAAAAGTGCACATGCAAAAGTAGTAACTACTGATCGAACAATCATTCTAATAAAGAAAAGTCTGAGAAGGCTTTCTGAAAAAGCATGCACATGACAGGACCACAACCTGAAAAAAATATCAGAGGAATATAGGTAGTAACCACTAGAGGAGCTGTAGAGGGGATGCAGGAGTGCTTCTCCTCAGCATCTGGATTGGCATACTACATATAAATCAGTTTCAAATATTTTCCTTATTCAGAGTATTTGTACTAAATACACATCCCAAACAACAACAACAACAAAACTCACCTCAAAATAGCTCTCAAAAAACAGACCATATTTTTTACATTGTATCATAAACACAAATTACTTTAGAGTCCAATATGATCATGTAACTCTACCAAATATAAATGGAAATGAATTGGAGAAGGTAACATGCATGGAAGGGATCTATTCATTTTAGAGAAGCCATAGCATATGACAGCAATTTAGCATCCTCAAGTTAAACAGGCTTTTCAAAATGAAGTATATATATCAAATAGTTTCATATAGTGAGAATGAGACATCACATATTCATGATATGTATGGCATGCTCACTAATGAGTAGTGTAGCCAGGATTATGTTCAAATGCTAAGAACAGTGGTTATGGCACCTAGAGAACTTTTGTACTACAGAAATTGAAATTCTTCTAAGTGATTTTGTCTGAAAATAGATTTGGCATCAATTCTGAACCTGAAAAATAAAAGAAGCTGAATATAGATTTTTGAATAGCAGATCCTTTGGCTACACTTGCTGATTTACTTTTTTTCTGACCTAATTAAAGTATCTGTATTGAATTACAAGAATATATAATTAGCTTAATGGATTTTTAGGAAACATACAACCAAAACTGCAAAAACAAAATAGTGCAGTGTATAATGCCATATTTGTCTTCTTCATCCACTTCTTTCTCAATGTCAGTTTTGCATCTGTCACCCGTGTTGTACCACCTGGAAGTTTTCAATTAATTTTTCTACCTTTATGCTAAGGTGTTGACATGCATCTGTTGAAATATTTATGAAGTTACTGGAACAAATATGCCTACTATGGTTTATAAAAGAGATGAGCAAGAAGTCTGCAGAACAAATGCCTATGGGTCGACATGCACACAGTAACCTATTGTGATATGATTAAAATGAAGCATTTTAATAAATTTTTACTGAATTAAAGCTTTTCTTAGTTTTCAAATAACTATGGGAAGAAAAACAGTTATGAAACTAACTTTCTTTGGCTATTCTTTAGTAAAAAATACACAGGCTCTGTGGGACTTCATAACAAAAGCAGCTTGCAGAGCCACAATAAAAAAAAATCTCTGGCTCATCCAATATATCTAGACAGAGAAGATGACCTGATTTTCTTTACTAGATGACAGTGATTAATACATGAAGCTCTTTGGAAAGCAGTCACACAGTGTGTTATAAAACTGAAAAGATGTACAGAGCGAAAATCATACAGACCCCTGAGGTGCAAAATACTGAGAATGATGAAGTCCTCTTTCTTCTCTAGGAGACTGGGACCTCTAGCACTAGCATCAGCATTCAGTCAACAGAATAAATCAGGTCACAAAAATATAAGGAAGGGAGATGGAGCATCAGATTATGTGAACTTAATTTAAAACAGTTACTTTAGGACTCTGCCGCTGGTGGAAAGGAGCCAATATTTTCTGTTGAAAGTTTGATTTCTGTTGAAATTAAATGATGGAGCAACTTTTTGGGCATGTGGCTACTTCTTGTTATGAAGTAGTGACACAATTCAGCCTATAGGAACCAGAGAATTTCAGTTAAAGTCCTGCTACAAATTTTTCAGGCAGACATGTTCTGTGAAAAACACAGACAAGAGTCTGGAAGCACTAAACCCAGAAAACCTAGCAAGATACATTCTGATATACTGAAAGCATGATTGCTTGATTTAAGATCCTTTATTTAAAAAAAAACAAACAAACAAACAAAAACCTAAACCAAGGAACCAAAGCTCTAGTGCCACGATTATCCTTTATGCTGCCCTGTGTGTCTGAAGTATTGCTTTATTATAGCTATTCTGACCAGGGAGTGGCATCTAGCATCAACTGTTGAAATGTCTCTTGTGATTTCTGGCCAGTGTCAGGGGTACAAAGTGAAGCTAATCTTCTACTTGTAACCTTTGGTCTACTTTATCTATTTTGGTCAGTGTTCTCCTACTACATAACTTGAAGGCATCCTTTCCAACTTCTGTGTGTTATAACGACCACCTGCAGCTATAGAAAAAAGCAGACTAGAAGCAACTAGTAATCTGAACTCTGCATCCCTATTGAGAGAGTTTTAAGTGAGCAAGACACAAACTAGTTGCAAGTTTGAGGTATTTTTACAGCCAAAGTTTTGCTTAACTCTTATTTGAGCATGTGCATTTGGGGGCAGAGTACAAAAGCTCAAGGAGACCAAGACTACTCCTAAGGTTCTTACAGTAAGCAGCTTAGAATTTCAAAGAGAAAGTTTGGAGGAGCTAGGTTTCATTAATCCTCTCCCACTGTGCTGCTTCAGGCGAGTAAGCAGAGTCAGGGACTCATGATCAACCTTAACTCCTCAAAAGGAGGTGCTCTTTCCTCCATCCTAGAGTTCACATAAAACTCCTACTTTGAGGGCAGCTCTGCAATACTCACAAGAATGTGCTTTTACTCTTTATAAGAGAGATCACTGGCACAATGGCTGGAATAATTTTTCGCTTAAACCCATGGATAAGCATGAAGGAGCAGAGGTCGCTTTTGAAGATTAGAAGTAGTTTGATTGTTAAGTCAATCAAATTAGTCTTCAATTAGTCTAATCTTACTTTTCCTTAGACAGTGTTGAAACACTCTGGATAATAAAATTTAATGTCTCATTGTTTGTCAACTGGCCTTCATGGAAGCCTTCTCTTTGCAGCTTTGCTAACAATGGGAAAACAAATAGAACTTGTTGGATTTTTATAAGTACAGGGCAATGCTACCTAACAGCTACATTTAACAAGTATTTGAAAAAAGAGTTCTTGATAATATCATTGAAATGAGATGGGTTCTAGGATGAAGGACAAAAAATACCAGTATCCTTAGAATAAATAGTAGAAATATTAAAAGGAACAAATATTATACAAACTAGATTGCATCACTTGGTAGATAGGAAGTATTATCCTGACTGTGGTTAATTAGGCAGGTACCCAATGTCCATAAGAAGGTTTGAATTATCTAGATTTTCAAAACATCACAAGTTCTTGCTTCTGACAGGCTTTCACCATCATTTAACTGAGCAGAACTGTATGGTTTATTAATTATTTGGAGCTGATTCATGCATTTTACTTTGTTTACTTTGTTTGGTTGCTACCAGACCTGAAACACAGGTGATCTAATATTTTCCCATGAGAATAATGAATCATTAGAATCAATTTAAAATGAAGACAAACAAAAAATGCCCAACTAGACCCCAGCTAGTGGATACATTAAAATGAAGCCATAACATTTCTGGTTCATCAGTTGCTTCATTACATTAAAATAACAGCTTTTTTCCCTTTCCTTTGGAAATAAAAATCCAGTCTATTGGTATCCATGTTACTCTTCAAACTGCTTTGGATTTTTTTGTTTGTTTGTGGCTTTTTGTTTGATTTTCTGCAACAATCAATAGAAAGTCTTCAAAGCTTCAACACTGATTACCAGGATGGACTTTGGAGACAGCTGCAGCTGATGTCATAGGTATAAGCACTCAAGCCTCATTATTTCATCTTCAATTTAACAGCCATTTGCTTATTTTCCAGACTAGCAGTATTCATTGCAAAGAGTGATCTTGTATGATCTAAAGAAAGATAAAACCAAGTATCTTGATTGTTCACGTTATAGTATTGTGATCACATAAGATGAATTTGAATTTTGAGGGCAAGAAATGTAAAGAAAAATTTCTTTCTTCAATGTTTTTTTCTAGCTTAAAATTTCAAAATCTCAAACATGTTATTTGAATTAAGAAATTTAAATTTTTACTTTCATCAGCTATCTGTAGTCCTATGTTACCAAAATTTTGGTTATGGGAAAAAGGGTGTGAATAGAATGTAGTAAAATAATAAAAATATTGTTTTCAATATATTTTCTCTAGACTATATAATGTGCAGAATGAGATGCATTAGAATTACTCCCTAGTATAAAGTTATATGATTAAGAAAAATTTTACAGGCCATATTTACAAAATATAATTATGAAGGCTTAAAAAAAGCAAACTCTGAGTGTTTTGAAGATAATCAAATGTTTAGTAGGACATTAGTTTTTACTGTGAAAATGTTTCTTAAAAGAAGCAATCAATATTAGGGGATGTTGAGTAAGAAAATTGAATTCTCTGTATCTTGATTGTGGTTGCAATGAAAATACTCTGAATTTTTGTGTCTGTGCTCAAAATAACTCTATTGAAAATTTAGAAGGTACAGAGAAGAGGTATGATTTTAAAAAAATAAAAGTAAACTTGGTGACCTTATGAGTTCAACCTGTATGGGTTTTCTGAGAGAGAACTGCAGGGTGATTTGTCTACAAGCAGCTCAGTGTGAATACATGAACTAATTTTTTCAGGTAGCAAAAAGAGTACAAACTCATGTTTGGAAGTTCATTCAGCCTAATACAAAGTAGAACTGAAACATAAATATGATAAGATATATTTTTAATGTGAATCTTTAATTAAGTATGATTTTGGTGGATTCCCCATCTCTTGAATTCTGTGAAAGGCAGCTACTGAAACAGGACCAGGAATTATTGAGACCAATTAAGATTAAATAAATCCATATCAATACTTATGATTAACCTGGCTGATTAACTTAGTGTGAGTTTCTTGTACTATATTGCCCTGGACACCTTTTGTATGTTATGCTGATGCCAAGAATGGAGAAAAGATAGTAAAAAGAATGTAGTCAGGGTTTCCTGGGCCAACATTTTAAATCCTTGCAAAAAATTTATAGGAACAAAACAGACTGATGGTTGCTATCTAGAAGAAAGCTCCTCATACAGAGTGGTCCTATGGATTTAGTCATTACATTTGCTTTGATCCTTGGGTGTAAAAAATTTGTCAACACAGACACAGAACAAAACTTTTAGGTGGACTTTTCTATGTTAAAAGCTCTGTCAGAGTGCTTCTCAAGTGCATTCTTAAGAAGAGAAATTAAATTACAATATAGACTTCAGATTAAAAAAATTATTGTGCTGGGTCTTCTGAAGAAATTTTAGTGGATTATTTTGCAAAACTGGCCAATTTCCAAGGAGCAGTTATCACAGTGCGAAAGGCTGTAAGTTGTAACTATAATAATATCTCTACAGGCATGATAAATGTATCTGCGATTGGACCAATTGGGATTTCATGGTCTGAAGCATTATGAATTTGTCAGTTCTGTTCAATTCTTTCCAGCAAAGTGACTCCATCATATTGTTCATGTTATTTGAAAGAAAGAAAAAAAAAATCAAAATGAAAGGGTTTAAAATTAGATTATACACTGACTTCAGGCAATCGGTCCTTGTCCAGAATCATTTTCCTATCTGTTGATAGATTCTTGCTGTAATATTCACAATCCATTTGTGGCTAGTCACAGCCCATTAGCCATCTGTTCCTCTATTAAGCATCTTTCTTTTTGTAATATAAGTATTTAATTTTAATAAACTTTATCTGCTAAACATTTATCTTACACATAATAAGGAACAGTTTCAAACATGGTTACCAGGCCATACAGAAGTAATAATTTTTTCATGAACTTCCTTGAATATAAAGGGGAAAGTTGCTATTAGAATAGCATGAAAAATTAAACAAAGTATTAAAAGTATTTAAAATGCAGATTATTTTTAAAAAGTGCTACTTTTTTAAAGTGTTACATGATCCACAAGTTTTTTGTATGCTGAAACATTAGCTTAATTTAACAGCATATCAACAGAAAGTGAGCTATGGAGTATAGATTTGATTTTATAGATTACACTATGCAGCAAAGGTAAGACCTGCTAACAGCAGTGTTTATAAAACAATTCAAACATGAGGTATAAATGTCTACTGTGTTTTTAAAAATCATTTTACCTGTCTTGCTTGTTTAAGATGATTTGGCAAGCATAATGAATGATATCAGCCAACAGCCATGGAATTATAGCTATGAAATTTAAAAAGCATAGAATGCAAGAAGTAGAAAATAGCAAAATTAAGATCGCCAGGGTGACCTTCAGTTTCAAAATGTACACATGGGTGTTGTGATAATTTTGAATTATCTAATCATAATTTCCACCAAAATTCTGAATGAGACAGGACTCCCACAGAAATTCACATATGGGCCAACCTGTAAGATTATGGAGCACTTGTGCTTGTAGTATTTACATTTTCCAGCAGCAGCAAAATTACTGTTTTAAGGCTTTTTGTGGCACACTGTGGGTTTTTTGTTTTAATTATATAGAATAGTAGGAGAACTCAGTTGGATTATGAAGACTGGAGGTCCTACATGTAATTTGGAAATACAAGAAACAGAAGCTTCCCAGCTCTGGTCAGTTTGTAGGAAGCTCTATTCTATTTGACTGTTAACTTACCTCAATCTCTTCCTTTTCTATGAGTGCCGAAGTTTTTATCTAATTGCCAGTCATCTTGAAATAAAAAAAAAATAAAAAAAAGGAAAGAAAGAAAGAAAATCACTGCTTATCCTATTCTTTTATTCCTTTGTGCTTTTGTTTCCTTCCCCCCACCTCCCCCACCCCCGTTACTTTGCTTCTTGGTTCTTCATTTCTTTCACTCAGTTTAAAGATGTTCTCCTGCAGTTTCCACTGCAGTTAGTATTGTTAACATAAATCTGAATATTGTTTTCATTCCAGGAAAATGTTTTGTTTCCTATTCTTAATTTAGCAAGAATTGGTATTCTATAGAGATAAATGTTGTTATTGTGTTATGTAAAAAATAATAAAATTTGGACTAAAGAGATCCACTTTAAAGATAAACAATTTGCTTTAAGTAAAACTATGTCTAAAAAGATTGCTGTAGCAGGACAGATGAATTAAGTTTTGTAGAAAGGACTGTGAAAACTATGGCATTCATATTCCCTAGGAGGTTCTGAACATACATGTATTTTTAAAACTTTCTCTTGAAACTTTCAATGATGAAAAGTATGATGAAAAGACAAAAAACTTTCAATGGGGTGAAAGTCTAGAAGATTTTATATTGAAACATGAAAATACAGTGACTGTATGGTTTTAAATATTTGGAGACATAAAGAAAAAGAAGCTTCTATGGCAAAATTTTATGAATAAATGAATCTTGTTCCAATCACTTTGTGGCATGGAACATAGCATTCTGTAACTTCTGAATTTGTGTATCTGGTCTGGATTAAATTAGACAAGGAATGAAGGTCTTGAAGACTAAGCCCCAGCACATTTTATTAAAGGGCTGTCAGAGAAGAGAAGCTTCTACAGTGATATCACTGAAGGAGCTTAGTGTTTTGTCCCTGTTTCAACTGGGATAGGGTTAATTTTTCTTCAGCTGGCACAGTGTGGTGTTTTGGATTTAGTATGAGAATAATGTTGGTAGCACAGCGATGTTTTAGTTGTTGCTGAGCAGTGCTTAGCCTAAATCAAGGACTTTTCAGTGTCTCATGCTCTGCCAGTGAGGAGATGCACAAGCAGCTGACTTGAACTAGCCAAAGGGATATTCCATACCTTAGAACATCGTGTCCAAGAGAGAAACTAGGGGGAGTTAGCTGGAAGGGGCTGATCACTGCTTGGGGCCAGGCCCGGCATCGGTTAACGGGTAGTGAGCCACTGTGTAGTGCATCACTCTTAGGATCCACTTCGTGTGACATGCCTCTGCCCAAATTGAGGTGCAAACAACCCATTTGCTAAAGTCAATAATATGTTAATAATATAATAACATGGGGTTTATTTAACAATAAATATGAGAAAAAATAGGAGGGGGAAAAGAGAGTGAGGGGATGAGGAAGAGAGGTTGTCACCACCCATGGATCCAGCAGTGTTCCATTAGTCCTTCTTCACCTTGGGCTTCTTGATGGTGGAGATCCCAAGTTGTTCTTCTTGATGGCGAGGGTCCCAAATCATGCTCCTGGTGGTGAGGGTCCCCAGTTGCTCCTCTCAGGATGCCACTTTTACACAGTCCAAATTCCAGATATCCATGAAGATATATTCCTAATTTCCATGCAAAGCAAAGGTGGGTGTACTTCCTTAGAGTGGGGGTTGGGCTGTCACAGATACCACCTGTCCAATGTAAAAACTCGGGGTGATTTTGGCCGGTGTTATTTATATGCAGTTTGCCACAGTGGGAATTTTTGCTTAGATCAGGATGTGCTAACCAGATCTTACTTCCACCAGGCCTGGAATTAGCACAAACTCATCTTTTTTGTGCTTATCTCAAGTTTCTGCTGTGGTGGCTAGCACGTCTTAGGGTGAGTCCCTTTTCTGGCCTTAACAGTGTTGAGGACAGGCAAGATATTCTTTAATTCCTTGCTATGACTTGTTAATATTAGCATTATATTTTACTTTGTTTCAATTATTGAACTCTTCTTATCTCAAGCCACAGGTTTCACTTTTTTCCCTGATTCTCCTCCCCACCCCACTGAAGGTGGGGACAAGTGAGTGAGCTTACTAAATGACAAGCTTACTTTCATGATAAGCTTACTAAAATTAAATAATATGGAAGTTTAACTGTGTGACACAGAGGAAGTCAATTTTCAATTGTTTGTGCCTCATAGAATTATTAAATTGATTCAGCTCAATTTTTTATTGCTGCCAGTTGCAGTGCCTTCAGAAAATCATAGCACAGAATTCAGATGGAATTTGAAGGAGCTGTGCTTTCAGCTGTAAGACTGTTTAATACTTTAGAGTCTTTAGCTTCTTAACTTTCTTCTTGTGTATAACTGAACTTTCAGAACAAAAGCCTAGTTATTTAATGCAGAATTCTTTTTTTAAGCCCCTATGTGTTTCCAGTACTGAGACACTGGTGTAGTCTGATTTGAAGGTTTAATGGCAGCCAGAAAATTCTGAGTTAATAACAGTACTAGAAGAAACCAGTAATATACTGGGAAAAGCACCTTAGGTGATAAATCACAGAAAACAGTCATTCCATCCATCCATCCATCCATCCATCCATGCATCCATCCATCATTCCTAACCCCACTGTATTTTGATTTTGCATTTATTAGCAGCTCATGTCAGACCCTCTGTCTTTCTTAACGTATATAAACTTCTGAATGTAAAACATTCTTCTTCCCAACTGGCTGCTCTGATAACAATTACAAGTTTATTTTGGTGACCAAGAATTTTAGACCAATTTTTCACTAAAGGAGGAAATACATTTCTAATTAAGTTTATCTTCAACACTGTATATAAAAGAAAAAGAAAGCAAGTTATCACCTTTCACTTATCTTTAGATCAAGCCAACACATGTAAGAATGAAGATGATAAAATTTGAGATATATACTGCAAACAATTTCAGGCAGAAGGATGAAATTTGATTTATTCCTGTGTACCTTCCCAGCTCTCTTTTTCTTAATTTAGATTTCATTTCACCATATCTAAATGGAGAAAAAAGTTGAAAACTGAAAGAACAGGGTGCACAGAATCTGACTTAATTGTTTTTGACCTATATATATATATATATATGCTTCTGTTTTCTGTTTTCCAAGGCCAGTGAAGGAGGTGTTGGAAAGTTCTGCATTGGACTTGGGTTGCACAAAGAGTTTGAAAACCTATCCCAAATCTGGAATTGAAGTATAGTGTATTTGGAATTAAGATCTGTAGCTGATACTGAAACTCTTCCTATATAGATTTTTGTTTCAGAAGAAACACTGTTTAGCCGAAAGTCATAAAAATAAGTCCTACTACCAGTTAGAAAGAATGTTGGTTCCAGGCTAAATATAATCAATAGCAAATAAAATATATAGGTTTGTTGTTTGTTTGTTTGTTTGCTTTTAAATCATGTATTCAACAATAGGCCTTGACATAAAGTATTTTAGACCACAGTCTGAAAACTTGGGTCTGTACAGTTGCATTTATCAGTGTCAGGACAGGGACTTCATCTTGAACATTCAGTAGAAAAATATTATGAACCAAATTCAATTTTACTTGGGCTAATTCTGATTTAAACATTTGCCATCTTCTTGTGTTCAGAGTTGCCCATTCACTTCAGAGACTATGATCAAAAAGTTTTCTCATCCTGAACAAAAGTACTATTCATTTCAGACAATATGAAGGGCCTCAGCAGGTGTAAATTGGCTTTGCTCCATTGAATTCAGTGAAACTGTGTCACTTTTCCATAGCTGGAAATGTGGCCATTTTAACTTATAGAATAGGTTAAGTTCAAAGAGGTCTTCAATCACAAGGCTTAATGGAAAATTATTCTTTCATCTGAATGTTGACCTAACTCCAACCTTGGCTGTCCTTCCTCTGAGCTCTATAGGCAGCATTAGTTTCATGATACAAGCAAGGATCTTTTATTGCTCTATATAGTTGTTAAAATCAGGTGCTTAACAACTAAAATAATGTTTTTGGGTTAATTTATAAAGTGTTTATAAAAAATAGAGTGGTTTTTGTCGAAGGTTGTTTAATAGACTTTCACTGGCAGTTGCTATAGTAACACAGTGCAATAATTGAAATTTAAAGTTGATGTCTCATTTATGTCGAAAGATAATGCATGCAAAGGGAGAGAGTATAGAATTCTTTTTACTTAATCATTTAAGGTCTGTTTAAGAAAGAGCATCAAAAGTGGCAAAATTCCTGCTTCTTTTTTTTTTTTTCCAGGCCCTATTTAAGGAAAACATGAACGATAAAGACCCATTGAATGTTTTGGTTTTTATCCTCAGCTGTTCAAATATAAAGGAGCACAAATATTCCTTGAATCCAATAGAGAGTTTTAAAATTTTATTTAAGGTATACATACAATCTAAATTTTACTCTTCAAGAATGAAGTTTGCTTTCTCGGTAAGTGCTGCCTCGTCCATGCAGAAATTCATAGTCTATCACTTGTACGCAGGAAAATGAAAGAGCGTTGTTGAGCACAGTGATATTCAGAATTCTTTGACTTTAGCAGAGTTGATATCAATGACAAGGCTTGAGCATCTGTTGTGTCTCAGCTAGGTCACAACTGATCTGAAAAAAATGGATATTCTCCAGGTTTGACATCTAAAGGTTACACGGTGTATCATCATCAATATCAAAATTAGGCACTAGGATTATGAAAAATTGTACTGTCAGCTATTTTTCCCCATCTGAATTATTGTCATCTACACATCAAGGCAAATTTAATTAATAGTAAGTAATTTCTGTGCAAACCATTAATTGGCATCTTTCCATAATCTCCAGTATTATACAGTATGGAACAATACTAAACCATATTAAAGGAAACTTGGGGATACAATAGTAGAAGATTAAGCAGAGTTTGTTTACTGATGTTTCACCTGCCTGAGACCTTGCTGAGATAGAAATTGCAAGTTTGGTTTCATTTAGCTATAGTTCAGAACCAACACTATAGATCTGATAGTGTATTAAAGGACATGACTGTATAATATGCATCATTTGGGAGCACAGTCAGAGGAGTGGGTTTTCTCTCGTTGCAAGCTATGTAACTAAAGATTCAGAGGTATGCCAGATCACAGCCACAAGGAAGGGCAGAGCAGAAATACATTAGGATATTAGATGCTGTTAAAGCTGTGAGAATCATGAAGTATGAGGCATCAATTTATGTCACTGAGATTCTTTTTGCATCCAAAATTCAGTCATCTACATTCAATAAAGAATCATGATGCTACAACTTGCAAAAATGGGAAATACACAGGTCTTCTATGAGGAAAATCATGGTGTTTACTATATTCTTCTATAAATTAAGGGTATGAGTGGAGTCTTTGAAGAAGCTACCAGTGAAAGGAATTAAAATAGATTTGCTGATATAAGAATAATCTGAAAATAATATGCTTTTATAATTTTTATCATTCCATAAAGTTATTTTATGCCCTGAGTCCTACACTTTAATGGGATTTTAAATTAATACCAGAAGATATGAGGCTGATGCAAAGGTGAAATGATGCACACTGATTTTCAGCTTCATTGGAGTATCTCAAAACTTATCCCTAATAGCATGACAAAACCTTCATTTTTTTTCAACAGCAAGACAAAAATAACAAAGTATTTTGCTTTGGAATTGGATTTGATGGATGCTGCCAGCATACAGACAATATTTTCCTCTTCAGGAGAAGGCTGCAAGTAATTTTGTGTTTTCTCTGAGTTACATTTATTTTTTCCAAGCTTTCATACAGGCTCCCTTTAGGCGCTGCAAGACTGCTATATGATCTCCCTGGAGTCTTCTCTTCTCCAGCTTGCACAACCCCAACTGTTTCACCCTATCCCCATCAGAGAAGTGTTCCATCCCTTTAACCGTGTTCATGACTACTAGCAGAGTACTTTGCCACTAGCAAGATGCTACAGGAGTTAGGACTGTGTCAGTGAAGTCAGTGAGATATTTAGTAATTGAAATGCGATGGTCGATCAACGCAGGTATGGGACTGCAAGGAGGTTATACAGCAACACCTCCTGGCCATCTGCTCTGACTACACAGCAGGTCTTCTGTGTAGATACCAAGAGAAATATAGCTTGGTGTTTTGAATTGTGCATGAAAATGAAGGGGTTTTGTGTATATGTGTGGTTTGGTCATCTTTTGATTTTCTGATGTACCTTTGTCTTAATACATGTACAACAGCAGGTTGATCAGGCACAGAATATCTCATGTAGTTCAAGAATGAGAAATGCAAAGTTCTACACCTCGGGCAGCATAACCCTATGCAGCTGTACAGGCTGGGACTGACTGGTAAATTAGCGGCCCTGCTGAAAAGTACTGCAGTTCAAATTTAATATGAGTGAAGAGTGTACACTGAAGAAGACAGACTGCATACTGAGCTACATTACTGTGGCTAACAGATCAAAAGAAGTTATTATTTCTTTTTGTTCAGTGTTACTGAAGCTGCATATGCCATACTTCCTATGCCTTTTAATCTCCCAGTTCAAAAGGCTGTTGAAAAACCCAAGAGGATCCAATGGTGGAAAATCAAGATAATCAGAACCAATAAAACATGAATTAGAATAAGAAGATGAGCAGACCGGGCTTGCTTAAGCTAATGCAGGTTCATTTAAGAGTGATTGGTGGCTACTTGAAGTGGAGTTGCAAAGGTCACAGACAAACCTTTCTCAATAGTGGCAGGACGAGTGATAGGATGATGGCCATGAGTTGCAGCTTGGAATTAGATATTAGAAAAACTGATTTACTAAGCCAGGATGAAGGGGATGGGGGTGCAGATATATATCTGTATAGCATTGTGTCAATTTACCTAGAGATGTCATGGCACCTCCTCAGAGATTTTCAAGACTTCAATAGGCAAAACCATGGTTGATCTGACCTAGTGCTGTGGATAGTTTTCAAGTAGCAATCAAATAAGGTGACCTTCGGAGACCTTTTTCACAAAAGGTTTTTTGACTCCATGGGCTGCTTAAAGCTCTTTCCCCCGCTACCCCTAAAAGGACAAAAATATCAGAATGAGGAAGTTGCCAGGAAGGTAAAACAGTGAGGAAAGAGTAGCCTCTCCCTATGTTGTCCCTCTACTTAAGTACTACTAGCCAAAGGAGTGTGTCCTTTTAACTAGACCAGGAGCAATTTGTGTATTACTGACTGATTTCAATGTATATGTTTTGAACTGATCAAAATCTGTCAAGGGATTTGCAGGCTGATGAGAAAAAGAACATGTGGACTGAGATCTACCTGCCATTCCCTATGAGATGGCACTCAGTACATGGAGAGGCGTCACATGACTTAGGAGAATTTATGGATAATTTTATCCTCTGTCATTATTTTTTAACTTTTAAAGCCAATTACTTTAAAATATATGTGAAAGATAGGGAGTGCATGCTTGGTTACTGCCTGTTCCAGCAATTTTCTTGTTGTGGGACAAGTAGATTCATTTTACTAAATATTGCTTTTGAATGTTGAACTTCCTATTGAAAGAGAGAAAAGAAAATTACTGCCTCCCTCTAAATTAAACTCTATTACATTTTTGTTGAGAAAAAACAAAAAATTCTAGTAGACTTTATTTGCTATGTTTCTTATTAATCTAGGGCAGGATGATTCTGATCTACCTGAACCTATCTGAATCTCCCTGAGTTTGAGAGTTCAAGGGAACACAGAAGATGTTTTCTTCTTATAGCCAGTTGCAATAAAATGAAAATACAAGTTTTCCTGGTATTTACAGTCCAGCTGCTCTCTGAAGGCTGAAGACAAATCCTCCCAATCTCCCATGCACCCCAAACTTCTCTGCCAGCGTGGCAGTAGAGGAAGCAGAAAAGGCCTTGGCTCTGTACAAACATTGCTCAAGCAAAGCAAAAACATCTCCATGTTATCAACCCCACATCCAGCACAAATCCAAAACAGCCCCATAGTAGGCACTATGAATAAAATTGACTCTACCCCAGCCAAAATCAGCACACAGGGCTATAGGAGTCAGGATGGGACAGAATGAGATTTTGGGATTGTGTAAAACTTACACTGAGATATTTTAAGGGGATGGTGGGAATTTGGGAAACTGATTATGGGGTCATTAGGGAGAAGAACAAAGGCAGGGAAACAGCTAAAGGTAGATCAAGAAAGAACAAGCACATGAAAATAGATGGAAAAGAAAATGTAGGGGCCAGTTGACTGCAAGCAGAGGGCTGGTCTGCACATTTAGCAAAGTATTGTGACTGTATTGTGTCATGTTTTCTTTTTAAACCTTATTCTTCTTTTTCTGGATGGAGTATTCTGAGTGTGAGCAGAACTAGTGAGATGATGAAGAGACATAAATGTAAGAGTTAGCTGCTGTGGAGACCATAAATGCAAGCCACCTTCCAGTCAGGCATGGCAAAGGTCAAAGGTCTGGACAGCCTACTGGAGATAAGTGTTGAGGCAGGAGAGTGTGTAGGTACTGTGCATGTATTTGTGTATAATGAGAAGAAATCTGAGTACAATCAACTGCAGTAGCACTGTAAATCTCAGGTTCTTGTATGTCCAGGTGCTAGTGACTAGGGAGACTTGGGACTTCTGGGGCAAGCTACTGGATATACTTGAGTGTCTCAGGCCAGCTACTGGAGTGATTCATATTGTATGCTCATTTTTTTGCACATATTTCACTAGCTGAATTCAGTACTGAACAGATGGAGAGGAGGAACAGGACTGGCCCATCTGTGCTGCTCACATTTGTGGGAGTGCTACATTTTTTTCCCTGTCTGTTCTTGTAAGGTAATATTTACTGTGTAACCAGCTGTGTATGTATGTGTATCCACATATGTATAGTACTTGATGTGCATGATTGTGTGTATTTACACTCATCCTCACTACTGACCAAACCTGGGGTCATGTAGCTGCAGCATCATTGCATCTATCAGTCTGCTGTATTTTATTTGTAAGATACAAGATGGCAAAGTAAAATTAATAAAGCCATACTTCCTCAAGTTTGAAATTAATTAAAGTGAAAACAAAACAATAAAATATTAGCTTGTGAATGTTTGAAAAATTAAGTCCTAGCTAAAGATGACCAGCAGAGTCCAAATTTCCTTCTAAAGCGGGACCATCCTAGAGCACATTGCACAGGATTGCATCCAGATGGTTCTTGAATATCTCCAGTGAGGTAGAATCCATGACCTCTCTGGGGAGCCTCTTCCAGTGCACAGTCACCTGCACAGTAAAGATGTTCTTCCTCATATTTAGACAAAACTTTCTGTGCATCAGTTTGTGATCATTGCCTCGTCTTATTGGTTGGCACCACTGAGAAAAGCCTGGTTCCATCATCTTGGCATCCCCTCTTCTGACACTTACATATGGTGAGGTTCCCCTCTCAGTTGTCTCTTCTTGAGGCTAAACAGGTGCAACTCCCTCAGGCTTTTCTTGTAAGAGAGATGCTTCAGTCCCTCAATAATTTTGCTGGCCTCCACTGGACCTGTTCCATGTCTCTCTTGCATTGAGGACCCCAGAACTGGACACTATACTCCAGATGTGTCCTCCCCAGGGCTGAGTAGAGGGTCAGGACCACCTCCTTCAACCTGCTGGCAATACTATTCCTTATGCACCCCAGGATTCCATTGGCTTTATTGGCCACAAGGGCACACTGCTGGCTTATGGACATCTTGTTGTCCACCAGGACCCCCATGTCTTTCTCAGCAGAGCTATTTTCCAGCAGGTCAGTGCCCAGCCTGAACCAATGCTCAGGGTTATTCCACACCAGGTGCAGGATCCTGCATTTGCCCTTGGTGAATGTCACATGGTTCTTCTCTGCCCATCTATCCAACCTGTTGAGGTCCCTCTGAAGGGTAACAGCCCTCTTAAGGTATCAGCCACTCCACCCAGTTTTGTATCATCAGTGACCTTCCTGAGAAGGCACTTGATCCCCTCATCCAAGACACTGATGAAAAAGTTAAACAATACTGGGCCTAGTATAGAACCCTGGGGGATACCACTAGTGACAGGCCTCCAACTAGCCACTGATCACAACCTTCTGGGATCTGCCACACCTCCTCCATCAGCAGCCATGCTAATAAAGCAGTTTTGTTTGTATCTGTTGATGAAAATATTCGAAAAGATAAAAACACTTGACATATTTGACTTTCTCGACTCCTGAAGTCCCCTTTATTTCTCTGTCCAGTTCACTTCACTGACTTGGCCTCCTACTCACTTTGGATTATGTAATTGAGGGCCTGGGCTACAGGACAGATTCTATTCGTTGGGGTTTTTTTCATGGAGTGAAGTCACACCTATGGGGTCAACTTCTTGACCTGTCCTTCTAGCACATATTATCTGTCAAAGTTATGATAAAAATATTGTCAAGGGATATTTCAGAACAATCAGGTGTTGCATCCTTCCAGGAATTTAGCCCTTGGATAAACCCTTAGCTAAGCCCTTGGTGGAGAAATTCCACTAGTAACTTGGAAATTTAATCTCTTATAATGAAATAGCTCCAATATTAGTCTCCTTGATAACATAAGCATTCTCAGATCATATTTCAGTCTGATCCTAAGATTCTGTAGCAGATTCCCACCGCTGCATTAGCACATTAGTCTTGATTATCCTTTTACAAACGATATATCTGTTATATCAATTATGCCTAGTTTCTTTGTCATCTTATACATCATTAACACATAATGTTGACTCACTGCCTCTACCCTTTACTGGCTTACCAGTGTGGAACTATATCTTTAAATACCTCTGTTCTGTTGCAATTATTTCTCAGCGTGATTTGCCATGAAAAGTTACTGTGAAATTCCTAAGGAAATATTTCCCTCTATGTTTGATTCACAAAACCCCAACATAAAACTTCCAGTTACACTACTTAAATTTTACAGTGTCGGCTGTTGTTGTGTCAACTAGTACAGTAATAAAAAGAACATGTGTTTGAAACTGAACATCTCGCATGACTTTTGAATTTATATTATTTACTGAAAGCAGTTTTTAAAATATTACATAGGTTTCAAGTTTTAAGCACAAATGCACTTTTTCTCCAATTCTAAATTTGATGAGGAATATTAACGATATTTTACTTCTAGCTAATTTTGCTGAAGGCAAGTTTGTAAGTGTTTAGCTTAAGTATCAGGCATGAATATTATTTTTCTAATAGCAGAATTGTTTCTTATCCTGTTGAAGTTGATAGAAGAGTTATACTGAATTTCCTTGGATCATAAGCAGATCTAAAATGCTGTCATACTTCTTAGAAAAATCCTTATTCATGATTTGGCACCATGTAATGTTTTTTCTTTGCTTCTGCTGTTTGTTAGCCAGAGGCAATATCTGTGCACTTACAACGTTATTTCAATCAAAGCAACAAAGTTACTTTTGCTGGTTATGTACACCTCTTCTAGAAGGAATTGACCTGAATTTTTCTGTAACATCTGATTGCCTACAAAATCAATTAAACAGAGCTTATAAGACAGTCTGGGAGAATGAGAGTACTTTAAAAATTATAAGGGAAACCCAGAGAAAAATGTATCAGATATTCAGCTACAGATTTAGAATTTGCTATGTTGCATTATGTTGTTAGTTCTGTGCACTATTCGTCAAATATAAATATCTTAAACGCTTTTAACATCACTATTTCCTAATGCAGCCATACCACGTGCATGAAATACACATATGATGTATTTCACTTTGTTCTGCCCATGGATGTGCTGTTTGAGCTGGAGTAGAGTTAACTTTCTTCATAGAGGCTAGTATGAGGCTATGTTTGGGTTTTGTGCAGAACACAGAGTTGATAATGCAGAGATGTTTTTGTTATTGCTGAGCAGAGCTTACACAGAGTCAAGGCCTTTGCTGCTTTCCGTACTGCCACGCTGGCAAGGGAGTTGGGGGTGCATGGGAGATTGGGAGGAGACACAGCTGGGACAGGTGACCCAAACTGACCAAAGGGATATTCCATACCATATGACATCATGTTCAGTATATAAGGTGGGAGGAAGAAGGAGGAAGGGGGGACATCTGGAGTGATGGCGTCTGTCTTCCCAAGGAACCGTTACGCGTGATGGGCCCTGCTCTCCTGGAGATGGCTGAACACCTCCTGTCTTCAGGAAGCAGTGAATTAATTCCTTGTTTTGCTTTGCTTGTGTGTGCAGCTTTTGCTTTCTCTATTAAACTGTCTTTATCTCAACCCATGAGTTTTTGTAGCTTTTACCCTTCTGATTCGCTCCCCCATCCCGTTGGTGGGGGAGTGAGTGAGAGGCTGTGTGGTTCTTGGCTGCTGCTGGGGTTAAACCACGACAATGGAGAAACAGACAATTATGATCAATTCTCACAAAATCTATGAGATTTATAATTCTGATTCTTATTTCTTAGTGGGACTTGTGAGAAACAGCTTTTTCTTTAAGATTTTGTGGTTAAAATGAAAAATAAATGTTGGAGGGGAAAAGAAGTAAGGTATTCTCAAATCTTCTCTGCTATTCTACTGATTTTGGACGATGACATAAATGTAGACATTATTCATCTTTCAGAGCTAGTAGGCAGGATTGCATTATGGTGTTCCCTTTTACCCGTGGAGCAGAATGTCACAGAGGAATCAAGAAACCTTTCTACTAATTTGGTTATTGAATTGCATGTTTCTACAGTGTGTATGGCTTTTGTCACACTGGCATTTCTAGCAATTCATGAGTTTAATTTTTTTTTGGCCAGTTCTTCAAGTGAGTTTAAAATGTCACCACTCAAAACCAGCATTTTTTAATTAATTGCTGTGATTAAAGCTTATATTGTGGGTTACATTTTGAAAAGCATAGAATTGCATGCTTTCAAGAGGTGCTGTGGATGCACAGATGTTTATCCCTTATTGAATCCTTATAATAAAATTCAAAACTGTGAGTCATGCTGGTGCCTTATTAAAAAAAGGTTTAATCATCATTAGAAATACCTGTGTTATCTGACTATACAGTGACACAGAGATCACAGTTTCAGAGTGAAGAGCAGAACTGGGGTATGACCTGGCCAGATCTGTAACAGTTTCTGGTGACTGACTTATTGCTTTACCCAGAAACATAGAGGTAGATCCCTCTGGAGTCAGGGGCCATTCAGGTTTTGTGTGGCCACTTGTCTTTGTCTGAGCTGGCCTGAACCAAGAAAGATAGGGTCAGAAGTATGCCTGCTTGTTCTAATTTGAAGAGTGGATAAAGTGGTGCTGAAGACAGGGGAGAAGGTGTTTCCAGCATCCTCTCAGCTGGCAAGCAAGCTACAGTTGAAGTGTACTAGTACTACATTGCTGTTCAAGTCCTGGGAACAGACTGCCCATACCACAGCTCTAGTTGGAACTGTGACTTTCCCAGCAACAAAGGAGAAGAGCAGTGCTGGAGCAATTGAGTCTCAACCCATGAATGATAGCAGCACTCCCAGCTGAGGCCAGGACCTGAATGCCAATGCTCCTCTTCTGTTCTACTTCTAGGAGACACCAGCCTCTCTGTACTCTTCACCACTGAAACTGTTTCTCTTTGAGAATCAGGGAAGGAGGACCCTTGTTCCGGGAGACAGTCCTCCCACTTGGGACCAGTGGCAATATTATTATGCTTCTCTATTCTAACAGTGCTGAGCAGCTGAGCTGCTCTGTGAGGGCTACAAGCACAGTAGCTAAAGCAAAGCTGTCTTCAAGGCAGCATTTTCTACTCGATACTTCTGCATATAGTCTGAGCAAGATGGGGCCATTTATGCAGGCTGTGATATGCAGGCTCAGTCTGTTGTCTGGTCAAGATATCAGTGAAGGTGTCTTTTGCCAGACACTTGGGAACTCAAGGACACGGAAGTATCCTGTTTGGGGTAAAAGACTCAAGAATTTATCCTTAGGGATGGAAAATTATTTCAGTGCCTCAGAACAAGCTTTCAGTCTATGAAATAAGATTGGAGAAATTGCGGATGCTAAAATGTTTGACAGTGTTGTAATGCCATAAAAAATTACCATTTAGCATGATGCATTGAACACTGGAAGGAGTAAGGGGAAAAGAATTTGAATTTACATGACATAGTCCATCCTACTTTGGCACATGGTAAGAAGAAAATGCAGTACTAAAATGTTCAGATCTACTAACAATAGATACTGCTCCAACTGAGCAGATTAATTACAAATAGATGCTATGCAGGGGTATGTAGTGCAGGGACTAATGTTAAAAGCATATTACTGTCCCATTATCCCTTTGGTTTTGTTTGTTCTTGATTCTTTTAGAGAGTCTTTTTTAATGCTCTGGAAGGAGGTGGGAAGTTGCTTTAATCTTTTGGAGCTACTGAGCTTGATGAAGGTGCAAAAGTGTTAAGAGATTAGAGGCTAAGGCTAGAGGAGAATTTCCATTTGCAGTTAGAAGCCTGCACCTCATGGACATTGAGAAACCACTGTAGACTGGGAACTGGGAACCAACAACACTAGAGATGGTGTGAACTATCCCAAGTGGCTGCAACTTTGAAAAATGATCCCTGAATTGACTGGAAGAAAGGTCTCCCATTCAAAGATGAAGTGTGGAGCACTTGTCAACCGTCCTCTGTTTCCCCACACTACTTAGAGTTTTCTCTATTTAAAAATTTAGAATTTTTTGTTCAGATAATCTCTTGGGCTTTCATGTTTTAGAAACCTTTCAGTCCCTTGAGTGAGGTCCAGTCATAGTCTTTGGTAAACATGCGAATAACCTAGGAGACAAGTTGTCAGTAATTGTACTAGCTGTGCACATTGGTGTGGGCAAGCTTTGAAGTTTCTAATGATTTGACATGAAGCACAAGCTTGTTGGAGGCAATGGAGATGGAGCTCAGGCTCTTTGCCTCGCCAGCGGGTGATGCCTCTAACCAGAGTTCAACTGAAGGAGGTAATGAGGAAGGAGAGCTGGAAACAGGGGAAGGTGCTTTATCTGCCCTATTCACACCTGTTGCCTGCTCCTCTGTTTTAGCTCTGCTACTATATGTGATCCCAGTGGAGCCAAAACATGAAAACCACTGAGTTGGAGAATAAGAAGGGCTAAAACACTCTTACATCTCTCAATAAACTGACATCTTAAATAGATATATAGAGAGTAAGACCTGTGGTGAGTAGTGTTCCTCAGGGGTTGGTATTTGGACCAGTGGTGTTCAACATGGACAGTGGGATTGAGTGCACCCTTAGCAAGTTTGCCAATGACACCAAGCTGTATGGTGCAGGTGACACACTGTAGAAAAGGGGTGCCATTCTGGACAGACTTGACAGGTTTGAGAGTTGGGGCCATGCAAATCTCATGAAGTTCAATGAGGCCAAGTGCAAGGTCCTGCACCTGGGTCAGGGTCTGGTCTTCTCCATCAGTGATGGAAAAGAGGACAGATCAGGAGAGTTTTCTAAACTAAATTGTTGCATTTTGAGCTTTGAATTATTTTCTCTATACTGATGTTGCACTTGCATTCTTTGAAAGATATGTTATCACTTCCAAATGAGCTTTGTAGTGCAGATTTGGTTTCTTACAGTTCATATTATAGAATTAATTAAATTTTGTTTAGTGCTGTGTACTTTACGTATGAAGTTCCTCAAGTAAATTTCCCTAGGTTCTCCTATTCAATCATCTAATTTACAGTAAACAAATTAGTTTCAATCAAAAAGATAGATAAGTCATATAAATATTTGTTCCATCTCTTCTGTCTCGCTTAGTACATGGTGGGAATCCATATGCTGTAATTTATTCAAGATTGATCCATTTGCTTATGTCCTTCCTGTATATTTGTCAGGAATTTTAGGTTCTAGTTGCCATCACCAGTGGTGAAGTTGTGCACGTCTACATCTCTCCTAAGTGAGCCTTATTTTATAATTCTTTTCCAAGTGTAGTCAAAAATCCTTTATTCTCTTAAGCCTTGTACATTCAGGTGCTAACAAAGACAGTTCAATTTGATGTTTATTCTAAAACTTCAGATGTTTAAACAGTGGCTGCTCTTATGGTAAGGAGCTGTTCAGCAAACACATTCAGAATGTGAATTCAGGTTTTTCCTTTTAAACTCATGTAAATACATGTTATAAATATCTACTGTGGGGGTTTGCCACCCTAATTTGACATATAGCAGTGATTTGCTTTTTACTTACCTTTATGTGTAGACTTTCATTAAGAAAACATTACTTGACAGCTGGATGCTTGTGATTACTCAAAAAAGTTCATTCGGTACACCTGGAATGTGACAGGCTTCAATAAAAAACTTTCAGATCCTATGCGTGCCCTTTAGAAAGAGTTGCATCCCTAAGATCTAAGTCACAATTCGTCGAAGTTAATTAGAGCTCTAACTGCCCTGGGTTCCTAATAGAGTTAATGGCTGAAATTACTTTAAAATCCACTCCTAATTATGACAAATTTCAGTCCAAAATGTGTAAGACTTACTTTAGCAGAGAAATTTGGTTAGAGAGAGTATTAGCAGCATTTGGCTGAGAACAGCCATGTTATACTAAGTAGCTTTCAAACCCTGAAGCAAAGAAAATTAAGTTAGGTACAGAGTTTGTTACAAAATGGAGAGAGACAAAAATAAGGAGACGAGTATCAGGGAAAATTTGTAATGCTGAGATAATGTGTTTTGTGAATATAATGAAAGCCCTTTGATTTGGATCTTAAGTTCTCTATAATAGTTAGGAAAGCTATGGGGAACCATCCTGTGTCTGCAGACAAATTGACCAGACTAGCTAATAAACTTGTTCCACATCCAGCTTCTGTGACGAGATAACAGTCCTTTAGATCAAAGAAATAAATTTGAACTTCATGCTATGTGAGAGCAGACTAGTCACTAAACTAAATTAGAATAATAAAAAAATTATTCATTTTTTTAGGATGTTCATTAGTCTAATGTACTTATTTTTATTGTGGAGTGCAGACTTTGATTTCCCATGAAGTAATTTGGGATGTCCTCTAGCTTATTTGCAAGCCTGAGAGTAATTGTATTTTAAGCAATACATTGGAATAGAAAGAAAGAGATCTCTTCTCTGGCAGGTTTACATTTTTGCATTGTAGAAGTTAATTTTTAATCCTTTACCTAATCACACTGTGCTCCCAACAGCACAATGCCAAGATTAACTGATACAATGCTACTGCCAGTTTACAGCCACAAGACAATTGCTGGTCATAGGTTAATTTCTAATGTCACTACCCTGAGAGGCTAAGGGACACTCAGTCATTGTACATTGTACAATTCTCCTTGCTTTCTGCTTCTAGTATGTATTACAGTCACTGATGCACTTGCTCTTAATATTCTATTTAGTTCAAGTCCTGAACTTGAAACTTTTTATCTAGCCAAAATGTTCCTTAAAGTAAGCATTAAGCATGCCTGTTTTTAGAGTGTGTATCTTCATGTTTCAGTTTCATCTCAGCCTTTAAAGAAATACATTTTTATGCAAATTGAAAAAAACTGCTCAAGGTAAAAGTTCAGGAGTATCTAATGTGTTTAAACATTGATGTATATTCTATTGCAGTTTTTAAAATGTGCTTTGCCAAAGCTTTGAGGTGCATGCACAAACCAATTTGAAAGCACATATAGAGTCTTATGTGAAAGCATGGAAAGAGAATCTTCAGAAGAACTATCAGTCTGAAGAAGACTTATGCTCTCTAGCTAATTGAGAAAGGTATGGTATGACATAGAATATATATCCCCATTGGTGTTTTCCTTTTGTAAATTTAAATTTGAAAATGGAAGGTCTTCATTACATTTGGTAAAATAGAACTGTATAGAAATTACTGCTAGATCTTCTACTGTTTTTGATAATTATATCAACAAAATATTTTGCTTAAAAGAATATTTTATGTTGAGGGAAGTTGACTGAGAATAGTATGTCAGGAGAAGATGTAAACTTAACTCATTATCTCAGTTCAGAGTGGAAGAATAGATGTAAGACTGCAGCTGTAAGGGCAATGTGAAACTAGTCCAAATGTCCTTGTATATATTGTCCCACAGAAACTTTTTAGGTTTCAGTAGATAACTGGCATTTAGGGTGGAAACCTAATCTTTAGTTTGGATGCAGTCTTCATCCAGAAACAAATGTTGAGAAAGCTAGGCAATGGCTATGGTGCTTTTGATTGAAACTGTAGCCTTTATTATCTTTTGGTCCAGATATTATGTTCAAATACATAGGATTCTTTTGTCAAACTTAAGGTTATGTGTATTTCAGTGCTATTGCCCATTTAAAGATATATTAAAGTATTTAACTAAGCCAGTGTTAATACCAGAATTTTAGCAGAATTTGTTTGATACTTATTACTATCTCTTGATATTAGATGATATGCTGAAACAGGTTGAAGCTCAGAACTTAACTGGTGGAGAATATCAGAATATCCATGAATGTATTTCTTTTGTGATACATACTTATACAGTCCAGCCTCACTGCTCTGAATTACTTTTGTGGTTGGCATATACATGTTCATGATGTCAAGTATAATGATGTAATTTTTCCTTAACACCTAATAACAACCCTGTAGTTGTCCCATTATGTGCCTTAAATGAGACAATCAGTGCATCTTATGTGAGGTTCCAGGTTTCTTGTGGCATAATATGCAGCTTTGGGAAGTACATCTTGATCAGCCTGTCTCTAGGATTAGTTTCACTTCTAAGGCTGTGTCTATGGTAGTAGATTAATCAAAGTCAATGAGCTCTTCTAGGCACTAGAATTGCCTATACCATTAAACTATTCCTATGTTCCTTAAGTGTAAATTAGCTAATCACAAGTAGTTTCTTGGCACAGCTTGGGGTTTCCATCACTCCGAAGGCCATTCCCAATGCTCAAGTTGCCTGCAACAATCTCTATGGTGGAGACTAACAGAATTTACTATCATAGATACAGCAAGATACTCCATTCTACTTGTACTTAGGGAAAATTCCTGGGCAGACTCAATTAACTAGTGTAGTACGGACATAGTCCTGACAGTCTTCCTTATGCAAGAAGTTGAAAGTGAGGGAAGTCTTTTTTCTGTGCAAATGTTATGTTTTCTAGGAAGTATAGGATCTAAATTAGAGCCTTTTCTACCTTTTCCATTAGTTAAATTGGACTAAAACTCTCATATATTCTTAATGTTAAAATAAAAAAGGTTCCATTCAAAGAAACTGCCTGCAGAGTGTAACAACAATAGCAATAATAAACAGACCTTAAACATCATAAAATTCAAACTACCTCTCCTGTGATGTAATGATTACTGGTGAAGTCTGTTTGAAGTTCAGCCATGCTAATTGAAAGGCATAAAATAATATGATTTGGATCAGAAGAAAATGAAATACAATAGGTTCCTTGTGATTTTTACTCACAGAAAGTATAAGGCTAAGAAGAAAATCAAAGCTTCCTTCAGAACATTCTGAGCTTGTGAAAAATGCATTTCTTACAAAATCGTTCTGATTAGAAAACTCCTGTCCAGCTCTTCCTTTGATGTGTATGTACAAAATACTTGTCCAAATTAAATTCGCATTTCAGAATCTCTCCTTTTTCAGAGTCTTTCTGTAGTTAAGAGTTTTTTTCAGAATATCAGTAAGATATATTAATGCTGCAATATCTGAAGTTATTGCTGTGGGACTAAGCTTTTATTTTTCTTTGTGTAGGCTTCCTAGGATAAAAGTAAAGAGGATATGATTTAAAGCCAAGATTACCATTAGTATGTCTGTTGTCATATCTGTATCTACAAATTGTGTGTGTTACATTGTGTATATGTTTATATTAATTTAAAATAATGTATTTTAAACATCTAGGTTTTTTTTTTTTACTTCCAACCAAAAATGCAGCTATACCATGCAATGATCTGAACAAACACCTGTTTGCAGATCTGTTAAAAAAATAAATTCTTTAAAGATGACTTTTGTTTTAGGATCAGGAATAGAGAAATGCTTTATGTATACATGCATGTATAAATAATTGGAAACCAGTAGATGGTGCTCACTGTGTAGTATAGTCTCTGGGGTTACTAAGACCAACAAAATTTGTTGTTGTGCAGTGAAACCAGCATCTGTGCAACTCTTTACAGCTACTCCGAACAGATGGTAAGAATGTTCTGTCTAATTTAGTGTGTAGTACTAGCTTGAATACAGATTCATATAACACATGAAGATTTTTGAGAGAGTCCTTTCACTGGCAATAGAAAAAGATTTCTACTGCTCTTGTGGGTGACAGTTTGAAGTAAACATGGTGGCTCAACAAGTGAAGATATATTGGGAGGGATTCAAAGTAAAAAATATAAGAAGGGACATTCTTGAAACAGCAGATAATGATGCCAAGAAGAAAACAAAGCATACCAACAGTGGGTTGAGGGGAGAAAAGAAAGCAATAGGCAAGGGGTTGCAAGATTAAAGGAAATACTGATGGTGATTGGAAAATAAAGATTGAGGTAAAATAAATAAAGCTGGATTTGGAGAAGTGATGGAAAACAGAAGATATTTGATTTCACATGTGCTAATACTACATTGGTGTAAGGTTTGAACAAGAAGAGTGAGGCTTAAATGGCTAGCAACTCTTGAGTTCAACACAATGGCTTCTGATTCCATTTAAAAATTTGGGAATATAGAATTTCTTTGGTTATTCTGATTAGAATGTCTTGGGGTAGGTCTATGTAGAGCATTGCTTTTTGTCTGTCTCCTGGAAGACTGATTCATTTAGAGGCACACTCTAAGTAGTGCTGTTGTCTCTGTATGATAATTTGCTATGCTGTTGCCTTTAGTAGTGATGTTGGCCCCAAAGACACTGCCTGGTGTCCCTCAGCAACACTCTAGTGACTGGATTGTGCCATGAGACATGTTCTTGGCTGCCTGGCAGTAAGACTGATAGATCTAGTTCAGAGCAGATGGAGACCACTGCCACTTTGCTCAGAAGATCTCATTGCATTCACATTCCATTTTTCTATGACACCGACGTAGGCAGAAGGGTAACTATAGGACCAGAGGACTTCTGTGCAGAAAACTCCCACTGAAAAGAGGGAGAAGAGGGAGAAGAGAGAGTAGGGAAATGAGTAAGGTCTTGCTCTCTTCCAGCAGTTCACCAATAGATGGAGGCAGAGATCCTTCCTTAGACAATCCACAGCCAACTCTTTTTCAGTCCTGTGGGGCTGAGGTCATGACATAAACGCAGGAAAAATATCTTTGCATGGTGGAACGAGTGATGCAAGAGAGATGGGATTGTGGAGAACAATATTACAAGAGATGAGATTACCAAAGCTAGTTGTTAGATCTGTGTACACAATAGCACAATTTCATGATTTGGAGAGAGATTTAACAGAGTTTCTATTTAAGGCATCATTTATGTACTTAGAGACATAAAATGTGGCTTGTTTACAAGAAGACTATTGAGAAGTTAATTTTTTAAAATATTATAAGTAATCATTTAAAAACTGAGAAATTTAATGCCATTTTGTTTTAACAGCTGTTTCAATCTATGTTCTGCTTCATATGAAAATTAAAGCATCCATAAAAAGAAGTTAAAAGAAATGTAACCAACCTATGGAGCAAATTAAACTACTAAGCATCATGAAATTGCTTATTAGAAATTAAGTTTCTAGAATATCTTTAAACTCACTTTATCTACCAACACCTTATTTATCTTTATGCTTTGTGTTTATCTTGTAAGAATTACTAGCATCTAAATTTAGTGAATACAGCTGATCACATACAAATTTATAATGCAAAATTATCTAATATATAATTAAGTCTGTTTAAGGTACATAATGGTGTTTAGCTTTAGCATCCCCATGGACCTTAGCTGTAGAAACAGAATAATCCTGCTCTGAACATGGAAATGATGTTGCAAAGATCTAAACTATGATTAGTCATATCAGAGCTGTTTCTACATCTACATCATAATTCTCATGTTACATTATGAAGTACAAGTAAAATATTGGAATTTTTCTTCTGCTATTTATTTAGCTGACATTTTTAGCTGACTGATTTAGCACATTAATGTGCATTTAGAGATTTTATAAAATTGTGTTGTATGGATATGAGTTAACACAGGCATACCACACCAATTAAAGTAATGATGTTTATCTGTGCAAAAGAGCACTGCATCTGCCTGGCAGCCCATTGAAAGTCGAGTTATTGTGTTGGGGACCTGAAAGTAGCAGCCTGGTCACACTTTCACTCTAGCTAGGCAGGTGTTATGAATAGGTGGGTTCGAGGTGTGAAGTGCCTGTATCCGGGCAGGAGGGAGTCTGAGCCCTACTCCAGCTCCTATTCACTCATTCTCAAGGGTGTCACTCATTAAGGACGTAAGTATTCCCTTTGAAATCAATGGGACAATTCAAGCACTTAGTCAGGCATGTTCTTTAGGCAGATTGCTGAACTGGGACCATTCTGTACCATCTAAATGGCTATACACCCCTCAGGACAATAGAAAATCACTCTCAAAGTTATTTTAAAAATGACTCAGAAAATGATTAGATTTGCCTTCAAATGTCTTCTGGTGAAAATGAATGGTTCAAGCGAAATATGGAGAATCATCACTCACAACATTGGAAAAACAAATATAAAAAGTTTTCTCAGGTCATTTTGACAATGTTACACTTGATTTGTGGTGCTGTATCAATAAACTTAAGGAAGTGAATTGCTATTCACAGTGATTTGCTTGTTTGGAGTACGAAACAGAGACTGATTTTCTGTTTATGAAGTGCTTGAAATAAAAATAGGTGGTGATTACTCGTGTTTCATTCTTTTAAAAGTCAAATATAACTGAGGAGAAATTTTTTTCCCGCTATAAATCTAAACACCTGCTGATTTTCAGTACCACTTTTCTTTCCTGAAGAATATACATCTTGGTCTGTACAGAGCTCTGCTCTGATTTCTTGCAATGGGGACTGTATATTAACTCTCAAAGGAGATAAAATGTGATATAGCAAAAATCTTTTGATGCTTTCACAACACAGATATTTTGTTAGTAGAATAAATAGCAGTGCAAACATAAACAAATATAGTTTAAATCAGAGTTCACTGCTATGTTGTCTTAAACCGACCAACAATTGTTATCAAAGGTCCTTGACCACCCTTACAAAATGCAGCCTAGTGCATTATGTAACTGGAACCTGGGGAACGTAGCGTAATGGGAAATATCTGAAATTAAAGACCAGCACAGTCTCTCTGTATCTACTGGGCTAAAGGTATGGTGTCAGTTGTCTTAGGGTAGCAGAATTTACTTACTGGTTATGTATACTTGGATTTTATGACTCTACATTGACTTTTCTCTCTCATTCCAGCATCTGCATATTTCTCATGCAGCAAATAATCCTGCATAATTGGAGAAAGGTCAGGTTTTGCTTTTATTTTTGTTCAGCAAACATTATCTTTCTATTTATATCATTTCACTCAGTAGCTAATGCTTTCCATTATACTGGACAAATTTTTATTTATAAAATCCTCTTGACTTGTTGAACTGGTCCCACCTCTCTCCTTAATTGCCCAAATATAATTAGAGGTCTGGATAAAATGAATACCTTGGCAAATATTCATCCAGCTTTTTTGCCAAATTCAAAGACTCACTGAGGAAGGAAAAAATGGTATATTGGCTCACTTGATTTAAAAACAATTCCAAACATATCCATGTGTATTATTAATTCCAGATGAAACTCTAGAGAGTGATTTATTAAAATGTATTGTTGTAAATCCTTTGTGATACGCTCCAATACTAAGTGTACCAGGCTAGGCTGTGATTTAGCATATGTATCCTAGAAGAGAGTAAATTATCAGTGGTCTCTTTACATGGCCTTCTAAGTAGAAGAGAAAATGGGATAGAAGCAGTAAATGTCTAGCTGCTATATTTTATTTTCTTAGCAGTGGCCAAACAGTGGCAGAAAAGAGTAAGGAGAAAAGGCCGATAGCCAATATGTCTAGATTGAGTCAAGAGGGACCTGAAATTGCTGCAAAGTGGTATCTATAGCACTTCAATTAACTGATAAGAAAGGAAAGAGAACAGGTCAGAAAACACCCTCTTTTTTCCTGTGTGTCATTCTTCCTGCCCTCAGGATGTCACCTGAGGAGGTTGTTCTGGCTGTGCCTGAAGTTTCTGCAATGCCTTTCAGAGCATGAGTTCAGTGCTCAACCTTGGAAGCTCAAGCTGTGCTGCCCGGGAAAAAGCAGGTGCCTGCTGGTGGAGGTGTAGTGTCATGGGCTCTGCCAGTATTGGAGGTGCCTGAGACAGAACAAGAGCAGCTCAGCACCTTTGGCTGTTTCAGTGGGTCTGTGTTAGGAGATATGAAGATGGCGAAAAGGGTGTGTGTGGGAGGAGAATTGAGGGGAAAGCAAATGGTAACTTCAGAATAGTTAGGAGAGCCAAAGCAGAAGGAAAACTGAAACTCAGAGCAATGTGGTAAATAAAGTGAGGGGAAGCTTTGGGAAGAATGCAGAGATTTTCTGCAGTGGATGGGATACACAGGGTACAGCTCTCTACTTAGTCAAAGGGACAAAAGGTGCAAGTTATTTGAGCATTCAAGTAGAATGAGCCTGGAACGTCAGCTGACTTGTCTTGCAGGAATATGAGACTGATGGTAGTACCTCTCTCACCCCACCTCATCCTTTGCAAGAAATATGAAAGTGGTAAGTGAAGAAAAGAAAGCTTCTTTCAAAATCACAAAATCTATTGCTGTGGTTTAGTCTAGACCCCTACACAATATTCCTGTTGTCCCTAAAGCAGGGTTATTTTGCCAACACAGGTGATTGGACACTCATGCTTGATCACTCATGCCTATGACAAAATTCCTAATGCTGATCTTGGTCCAGTTCATTATATTATATTTTACATATACAAATATCCCTGGATGTGTGGGGGTTTAGTTTTATAATTATCTAAGGTAAATCTAGGTTCTATTTTCATTATATCAGCTATCACCAAGATATTATTTAACCTTATATTCTACCTGAATATCTTTGAACAATTAGTTCTAAACTAAATAAGCATTTATAGTATTCTGTTCCCAGGGACTCTTCACTGCTCCATTGCTCCAGCACCCTGTTGGTTTCATGACCAAGTCTCAGTTGATGTGAACATTTTAGTGGATTTCTAACTTCATCTGACATCATTCTCTCCCCTTTCTAGAAAGGAGAGACTCTTGTGTTGTTTTCCTTTATATGTGCACTTCTGTGCTTCAGTAATCAAGAAGTCATTTTTCAGTTAATATTCAGCTCTGTTCAGGCCAGACACCCTGACCTGAGCACAAAATGTCAATAGCACCCCTAATCCTTGAAATGCCACTCACTGAAAGCTTCCCACTGAATTCAGCTTAATCTTTAGCGGTACGTATCTGCACAAGCCAGAAATTTGTAAAGGTGCATGTCCAATCTGGAAAGCCAAGCCACAAACAGCAAACATGACAGTGTTTACAGGATGGATAAAAAAAAACAAGACCTTGTTATCAGAATGCTTATACAAACAGGTTCAAAATAGATCTTCAGCTTTCAGCAGGTTTTACTGGATTTTTCTTTAATAAATGTAAATTAAAATGTTTTAAATATATTTTCATCTTTTTACTTTTTACTTACAGCTGCTTCTTTCACACTCCTCCTATTCATAAACACATGACAAAAGAATAAACATATGATTTGATAACTGCCAGAGTTTTTCTTCATTCTGATAGCTTCCTTAGAGGCTACATTCATTTTCTGTCATGTTTATATTCACAAGCTAAAAGATGATTGTAGGAGGTGTTTTGACTGTGGAGAATATGCTCTCTCATCTGCAGCAGTACACAAAAATGTCTTCTTATAGAAGGGTTGTTTGGGGTTCTTTCCGGATAGATGGATACCAAGATGTGTAGGTTTATTCATGAAACATCCTAAAGTGAGGAGAGATTGTAGCCTAATTGCATATTTTCCACATCCTGCATAAGAGTTATGCTTCAATAGTACTCCACCTGCTCTTGGGTATGTTTAGTTTCCTATGATGAGTTCATCTGCAGCTTCTTTGTGAAGGGTTTGCATATAGAATATGACATTAAGCTCCAACATTTCTGAGTTGCATTTATCTCTGCTACCCATTAGGAAAGCAAAATGCTAGTATTTGCTCATCTTTACAGAGCTTAGATATGAGACAAACTAATCAGAAGAAGAAAAATTCTTAGAATATTTAACACTTATCTAAATTCAGTGTTAAATCCATTTACCAGTTAAACAATCATGAATGATGTAAACAAAGTAATTGATAATATGGAGAAGTGATAGGAAAAAACCTGTCCCATATACATTTTTGTAAGGGTTTTTCGAACAATTTCAGTTTCTATTTTCTCCTGCTCAGGAAAAGAAAATAAAAAAGCAAGATGGCATTGCCCAAAAGGTTTTTGTCCAATAACGTGAGACTAAATTGCCAATGCAGCTGTACTGTAAGTAAAAAATAGTATTCTATGAGCATTATTTAAGGATGGTAAAAGCTGGTGTAAGATCATTAATGCAAACTTCAGCATCTTTTTTTCACGTTAGCCAACATCTGCATATTCACAAACGCAGAAACAGTGAATGTCCTAATGGTTTAATTTTCATAGTATAGAGTTGAAGAAGAGACTTTAGGTAATTCGTTCACAGAATTTGTTTCCAAGATGAGACTCTGAGTCATATGTGATAGAGTCTTCCACGGGTAGCAGAAAAGAATCTGTAAAAATATAGCAACAAATATAGCCTAGTTAAGGCTTGGAGAGATTCATGTGTGCAGGCAAGTGTTCAAGCATCCCCAGGAGAGCAGGGCCCCATCATGTGTAACAGTGACTTGGGAAGACAAACTCCATCACTCCAAACAATCCTCTATCACCTTCTTCAGTTCCTCTATCCCTTCATTTAGCTGAGGTCACCTGTCCAAGCTGTGTCTCCTCTCAATTTCCTATGCACCTGGAGTTTCCTAACCAGTGTGGCAGTATGAAAAGCGGAAAAGATTTTGATTCTCTCTGAGCACTGCTCAGCAACAGCAAAAACATCTCTATGTTATCATCACTTTGTTCAGCACAAATCCAAAACACAGCCCCATACTAGCCACTGTGAGGAAAATTAACTCCACCCCGGCCAAAACCAGCACATATGTGTCACAGATATGACTGTTGATTGTCACACATCTTGCAGCAATCAACAGCACTTCAGGAAATCTTCAAGTTCTTCATGAATCTGTATTTTTTTTAATCAAGGTCTGTGTCTAGACAGGTAAAACCACTGTGGAGGGTGAGGGGAAGCACAATCCTATTCTGTGTGGGTTTATTCGTAGACATATTTGCCTTCTTTTTAGGACTGCTACTTCCATTGCGATTGCTGTTAGCCTTGCAGACTAGATTACCTAGACTTCATCACCAAAAGAGAAAGCCTCTTTCTTTAACTTGAAATTAGTATCTACAGTTGTTAGCAGTCTTATCTATAATGGCAAGCCTCTGGAGAGGCAAAAACTGTAAAGTTTTACTCATGTAGATAATTTCATTCCATCGAAAATTAAGTATGCATATCTGCTGCTTTGTTCTCCCATCTATGGAGATGCCCCAAAAAATATTTATCTGAAGCTAAGAAGTCTTAAAATCAATAGAACAACAGGTATCTTGCAGCATTAACAGTGACATGTCAATGCATTTAATAACAGGTTAGAATATTGAACTTCTCTGATGGTCTTATTTGTCTATAAATATCAATAAATGAACTCCCTACAATTTATACTACAAACTGTATGCTGAAACAATATATGAGCACCATTATTTGTACAAGCAGCCAGAAAGATATTCTACTTTAGCAAATAATTAATACTACCAATTTGGATGTGTTTTCAGTTGTACATAACAAGCATCATGAGCAGACTTAGACACCCTTGGAAGGCCAACAGGACACTGTTTCACAGTTGTCTAGAAAACACTCAAAAAATTGGCAAAAAATGCTTAGCAGCCTGGAATATTTACTTCTGAAGATCTGAAGAGACCTGGTCTGGACAGAGTTTCAAGAGCTAGAGTTTGTTTACAAATGAAAATCAGTGTTTTAAAAGCTAGGCAAAACTCAGGCTGCCACAAAATTATGCCAGTGGTTTGCTCTCTGTTGATCTCTTTCCTCAAATCTGCTTGTTGGCTGAAGAAAGAAAATCGGAGCAAGGGGCAGAAATGATGGCCAGACTGCAGCATCCCTAATGTAAATTAGCTTAAGTGAAGGAGTTAAAACCTCAGTGTGGTAAGCAGTGGACAAAATTAAGATTTGAGGAAAATTCCCAGCCTTGTAGGGGTTGAATTCCTCCATGGAAGTGACTTTTCCTGGCTAATTATACTGGGAAGATTAATGAATAATAAGACTGGACATTTGATTAGTAAAATTTAGGTGACACAAATTTTGTCCTAGGCATAAAGTAAGAAGAAAACTGAAGTAA
Source organism: Acanthisitta chloris (assembly GCF_000695815.1). Lineage (NCBI taxonomy): Eukaryota > Metazoa > Chordata > Aves > Passeriformes > Acanthisittidae > Acanthisitta > Acanthisitta chloris. Next base: position 72,183 of record NW_008654144.1, on the reverse strand, counting down.
ATGAGGGAAGCAATGATTTATAATGAGGGGACAAGGGGGTGAGGGGCAAACGTAGAGATAGGACAATATTCTATTTTGTTTGGAAGCTTTGGTTTTGCTTTCAATGTTGAGATCTGGCTGAGTTGAGATCTGATGGTCAAAATAAAGAGCAAGAAGGAAATACACCAGCAGAGGAAGCAGGGACAGGTATCCTGGGAAGAGTATAGTAATGCTGCACAGTTTTGAGGGACAGGATCTAAAAGGTTAAGGCACAGCTGGAGCTGAATTTGGCAAGGAATGCAAAGAAAACATAAAGGGTTTCTACAGGTATATCAACCAGAAAAGGAAGGTCAAAGTATACACAAACACACACAATAAACAAGGCTGGCAAATGGATGAGGAGAAGGCTGAGGTACTCAACAACTTTTTTGTCTTGGTCTTTACTGGTAACCTGTATTCCCACACCTCTTGAGTGGGTGGACTGCAAAATGGGAACTGGATGATCAAAGTCCAGAAAAATAACTATTTCCTGAGCTGCATCAAAAGAAATGTAGCCAGCAGGTTGAGGGAGGTGATTCTGCCCCTCTGCTTTGGTGACACCCTGTCTGGAGTACTGCATCCAGCTTAGCAGTCCTCAGAGCAGGAAAGCTATGGACCTGTTGAAACAAGTATAGAGAAGGCCCACAAAGATGATCAGAGGGCTGGAGCACCTTTCCTATGAAGACAGGCTGAGAGAGTTTGGGTTATTCAGCCTGGAGAAGAGAAGGCTCAGGGAAGACCTTACTGCAACCTTCCAGTACTTGAAAGGAGCCTATAAGAAAGATGGGGACAAATACTTTAGAAGGGCCTATGGTAATAGAACAAAGGGTAATGATTTGAAACTAGAAGAGGGTAGATTCAGTCTAGATATAATGAAGAAATTTTTTACAATGAGGATTTTGAAACACTGGAAGAAGTTGCCCAGAGAATCCATGGATGTCCCATCCCTGGAAACCTTCAAGAGTATGCTGGATGAGGCTCTGAGCATCCTGATCTAGTTGAAGGTATCCCTGCTCACTACATGGGTCGTGGCAACTGAGAAAAGAAGGAAAAGTAAAAAGAGAGGGAAGGAAGGAAAAGAAAAATGGTTGCTCCATATGGTGCAAGCAAGGCAGGAGAGTAAGACTTATTTTTCTACCCTTACTTATATCCTATACAGATAAGGATCTGAATATGCAGAACAATAGGATGTTCTCAAAAGTGAGCAATTCCATGTCCAGGTGTCCCTGAACAACAGACACACAGCACACAAACCATCTGTGTTCGGATTTTGATAGAAAACATTCATCCCCATGCCTCAACTTAGTAACTCCTCTCATGGCTGGTCAGGATCCTGTTATCTACTTTACAACTTTCACTGTTTAGTCTCAGCAGCTTGTTGTCCACTCTATGGCCTTCGTTGCTTAACTTCAATGGCTCACAAGCTTGCTGAATTCACATCCACAGTGGGGGTTGGTTCCTTCCAATCCAAATTATTCTATGGGGGAAAGCACTGCCACAACCATCTTTGACAGCTGTCCTTTCTGTCTTTACAGAAACAAGAAACCTAGCAGAACATAAAAATAGTGTCAGTAAGGTGGAAACAAAAGAAAAAAATCCCAAGGTTCAATTTCATATGGAATATGTTTGTATCAGATTGCATCATCCATTCGTACTTAAAATAAACTATACCACATTGGAGGAAAAAATATAATACTTGAAGAAATATTACATAAAAGGTCTTGTGAAGATCTCAAATGATCAGTGTCAGTGCTTATAGAAGCAAATCAGCATATCCTTATAGTCACTGCCAAAATTCAACTGCTGCTATCAAAACGAATCATATTAATTTATTCAAGTCCTTACAGTGAATTATTACAATTCACTGCAACTGTTTCCTTCTAAATAAAACCATTGAAATCAGAATGCTTCAAATTCTTATGGCTTTATACAAGCCTAAATCAAGATATAGTTGGAAAAGTAATTTAATGGGTAATACTTCAATCTTAAATCTTTCATTTAAATAATATTTTCATTAAATATTTTTTTTTTCACTAAAGATAAATGCTTTAGGCCTTTCTGTCTATCTGCATTTCTTTCCTGTTAACATTACTAGATTATCCTCTTCAAGTAAGAAGATCTTAACTGTGGAGTTTCCTTTCTTGCAATAATTGCTATAACTATTGTTTCATACATGTACATTTTTGCCCTCAAACACTGAGTTTCCTTTTTTTAAGAGTATTTCATAATGAAAAGGTCAACATATTCCTGTGTGTAATTAATATTTCTATTATGTAATTAGATAGTGTATTCCAAACTGAACCACCAAGGGGTTTGAAAAATAGTTACCCTTTTATGCTCATATACTTTTTCGTTCTTATTCTAGTAACATTTTTTTCTCCATTCTGAGAATCCACTATAATACTTTAAGGCACATGTACCAACCATAAATATTCAGCTGCCCTCAGCCCTAGCAACTGAAGGACAGAATGACACAAAAATGGAATCCCTCTGTACCGAGGACAATAGTCTGTATCAGTCTTTGGGCTGCATTCGTAGCAGGAAAGGGGTTAGTCTGTCAGACTGAGAGTGCCAGCAAAGAAAATCCGTGCTTTTAAAGGGTAATCTGTTTATTCTTGTTTGCCAGAAGTACCTACATATTCTAGATAGTGGCAGAGAACATTAGTTTTATGGTAATGCAGCAAAGGTTAAAGAGAAAAAGAAGTTTGGATAGAGCATCCAAATCAGCTTGCACGTATTAATGATTTTTAAATAGAAAGTGACTGTCAAATTTCATCTACCATCATATCACCCAGTCTCAAAAGGTCCTTCTGGAGCTCTTCACATTCAACCTTCATTTTCATGAACTTGAATGATATAATATCAGCTTTGTCCCCTTGCTATTCACACCATGTTCTTCATCATTTCATAAATATTTTCAGCTGCAAAATTCAGTGGGCATTCACTCCTGTCTTTGTGAAAATTGGCTTTTAATTCCTATCTGTTGTTATCCCATCTTCAACTAGTTATTTATTCAAGGGAGGACCTTTCCTTATCCTGCAACAGCTTAGTATTTTTAAAAGTTTTTGCCATCCTATGAAAATTTAAGTTGATCGAACTCACCAAATTTGCTTATTGTATGTTTGTTTACTTCTTAAAAGGACTCAAATACATCTGTGAGGCAGGAATGTATTTTATCCTTTCTTGTGTCTGTCTTAAAACTCCTAGACAACAATTTAAGCCTGCTTCTTCTGCAGGTTGCCAGAGAACACTGAGAACATTTTCTTTTTATCCCCACTTGTATCACCACTTTGAGTTTGTTTTTCTTAAAGACTGACTGGTCTTAAAAGAGCTTTTCCTTTGACTAAAATATTTGCTCTCCTTTCTCTATGCCTTTGCCTGTTTTCTGATTGCCTGAGAAAGCAATGGATTTGCTGCATCTACATCTCCATTCTCTTTTATGCCCATAGCAGGAAATATCTCACACAGAAAAGTAACAAGTACTTATATTCTCTTATCTGACTGGAAGTTAACTCACAGTGAAGTCCTTTAAGAAAGAGAGCAGTTACCCAAATGAGTTCTGTATTTAATTTCTTCTTGGTCACTGTCCCATTGTGAGTATATATCAGGTTTTCCATGGCATCAAAGGAATCCCGATACATTTAACAATTCAATAGTCTATAAAGCAGCTGTCACAGCAGTAAAGACAACCCATTTAAAATCTGAGTTTGTGTATGCTGATGTGAGTCATTAGTCTTTCAGTCCATTTTGTAGGGTTTAGTAAGTATGACCTCCAGTTATCTTTAATTGGTGAGACTGCAACTGTCCCTTATTAATAGTCTTCCTATCTTAGGAGTCAAGGAACGGAGTTAGAGTTTTCAGGACCTCAGAGGTTTGGGTTGTACTCTTCAGTCCCTGAATATACATTTTATTCCCCGGTAAAGATGTTAGTTAGTAGAGAATAGTCAGTGCAAAGGTGTTATATCAAACCAATCTTACTTTGTTTTCCTTCTCAGTTGAGAAAACATTAGTAACCAAATACAGTTCATGGACAACAGTTGATCAGTCATGCTCTCCTCTTCAAAAGTGCACCTCAAGCTTGAAAGAGAACAGGTGATTAACGTGCTTCTGTGAAAAGGTGTTATCCATCTTCACTGATCCAGAATATATGTGTTGAACAGGTGAAGAAATGACAGAAAACATATCCCAGGGTTGTTTCCTCTGACTCTCTCCCTTTTTGCATACAATTTAGTGAGTATTGTTTTCCTAAATTCTAATTCTTTGTTTCATGTTCATCATTTTTAGTACTAATTTGCAAAAGAAAAAAAATTACATTGAATGTATCATCTCTACACATCACTGTGTAACTAGGGAGTTCTGATGCATTCTGGGACACCCTTAGGGAACTAAAAAAATACCATAGGAGTTGATGAAGAGAACATTATTATTAACACATTCATAATTTTATCCCTGTTGGTTTTAATCAAAACTCTATAGTTATTGTAGCATAGTATATTAAATGAAAATCTGATGGATACTTCACATTATACCACATGGGAAATATTATCATATTTCATTAAATAGATTTTATTTTATTCATTAAACAAGTAAGCAGTTTGCTTGTTTTCTTTTGTTGCCATATCAGTAATTTATCACATTTCCATTGAGACTTCAGGGATATCCTTTTATTAATGCACATTTGAATTGTAATGGAACTGTTTAGCTTTACTCTAGAACAGACTACTCCTAAACAGGAACAGATGTAATGGGATATGTCATAGCATAAATGTTATAGGCACATTCAGGGCTCTGCTTCTCTGAGTACAGTATCTAGGACATCCATGTACAGAACAGATTGAATGAAACATGGGCATTTGCATAAACACATATATACATATGAAAAAAATTTCTTCAAGTCACTAACAAGAGAAGGAGAATTTGTAGCCACAACAAAGTTTGTCACAAGTAGCTGCAGTACCCTAGATATTGTTGGATCCAATCTCATCAGACAAGCAACATCTGGCTCTGCAAATATTGGGTTGGGAAATCCCTAAGATGTTTTGTGGAAAATAGGGCTTTGATTGTGACTGAACTTTTATTCAGCATTGGACTGAACCAACACTGCTGCATAGCTTTAAAGTTTAATTTGCTTCCTTTTTAACAAATACCAAGAACACTACAACACTGACTCTATCCTTTTGGTCATGGTGGAGAGCACAGGGAAAGAACAAGGACTTCCCAGAAGTTAAATGGAAAAGGAAAAGAACCCAGTTGCTATAATAACTAGAAATTCAACTGATATGAGTGGAGTATGGTGGCTATAATGGAGAAGGTGCCATCAGTTCCAAGTGACTTTCCAAGTTTATAATCTGGACATTTTTTCCCTTATGTTGATTTGCTGCTTGATTCAGTTCTGTACCATTCGCTCCTTCAGATCCTTTAAATCAGCAACCCTCCATTTCCCCTATTTGCTTTCTTTCTATGTTTTCATAGCCTTTTTGCTTCTTTCTCTTCAGCTGTTTTCCCCCTTTCTATTTTACTCTAACTTCTTATGTCCTACCAAAACTTCACCTCAGGAAACTAACGAGTGTGTACAGCTGCCAAAACAAAGCAAAAAAAAAAAAAAGAAATCACACACTTCTGTGATCCTGTCAGTCTTTAGCATGGCTTATTTGTTTGACAACAAAAAACTGGTGGTCATATTTTTCTTCCTGTTATGCTATTGGCAACTAAAACTCTGAGGAATGGAAACTCAGTTCCATTTTTTTTCCAGTTACAATAATGTGATAATTAATCATAGTCTTTAAAGCATATTCTTGCTAAGACAAATTGAATTCTTCTTGGCAAGTGTGCATTTTTTATGTGTTAGCATAGAATTAAGTTGATAAGCAATGCCTAACTGTAAGAGTTAACCTTTTCTACACAGTTTTTTTGTCTGCCAATACCTCCAGTGTATTGGTGGAACAGCAATGGAAGGTTGGCAAAGGCTCCAATCCACTTTTTCTTCAAGAAGAACATCAGCTATTGATAAAATCAAATGGATAGCTAACGATATCTTAAGTTTCTTTGGTGAAGGTGTATGGCATATTAAAAGGGAGACTGAAGACATCTGTATGCCAGTAAGGCAATCTTCTTGAATAGGTTCTACTGGCTTAGACCACACTGAATTAGAGTGTTGTTCAATTACAGTAACTAACAGAGGTGGACTGGGTTGGCTGGTGCAATGAAAAAGTCTGACTTAGGGAACAGTCTTATGCTCCCAGGTAAGTCCCATTACCTGAGCAGGGATGAGAGTGAGGCAGTCACAGTGAATTTGAAGTTAATATTCCAGCAGCCTACACAGGTTAGACAATAGCTATTCAAAGTGTTTGTTGTACATGGCAGGATTGAACTTTATATTTATGTCATAGATTTGTAGAATATCATCGGTTGGAAGGGAACCACAAGGATCAACAAGTCCAACTCCTGAGTCTGCACAGACTACCCCAAGAATCACACCATGTGCCTGAGAGCATTGTCCATATGCTTCTTGAACTCTGACAGACTTGTGCAATGACCACTTCCCTAGGAAGCCTGTTCCAGTACTCTGGTTGAAGAGCGTTTGTCTAATATCCAACCTAAACCTCCCCTGACACAGCTTCATGCTATTCCTTCAGGTCCTATCAGATCACCTGAAAGAATAGATCAGTGCCTGCCCCACTGCTTCCTCATGTAGGAAGCTGTAGACGGCTATGAGGTCTCCTCCTCTCAGCCTGAAAAAGCCAAGTGACCTCAGCTGCTCCTCATATGGCTTCCCCTCTAGGCTCTTCACTGTCTTCATAGCCCTTCTTTGGATGCTTTCTAATGGCTTTATATCTTTGTTATATCGTGGTGCACAAAACTGCACACAGCACTCGAGGTAAGGCTGCATCAACACATGGTAGAGCAAAACAATCACCTCCCTTGACCGGATAACAATATTGTGCGTGATGCACACCAGGACACAGTTGTCCTCTTGGCTGCCAAGGCACACTGCTGACACATATTCAATTTGGTTCAAGGTTCAAAAGTACCTAGTTATTACCATAATAATAAAATCTTCTGGTGAACACACTGTGGCACTCCCTCCACAGCACAAGCTAATGGAATACCTAACTAATTTGGGATCTTTGCTTTGCCAGAGGGAGTGTATGCTCTCTACAAAAAATACAATTTTTCAAAACTTTTGAGGCTACCGTCTTCAACCAACCCTATGAAGAAAGAGGGTGGAAGGACAAGTGTTCTAACTGGCACAGTCTACATATTGAATGAATCCCTATATTCAGTCTCTTTTAGTAGAAAACTGGGGAACAGCGACTAATAATTTGAATGCTGACAAAAATGTTAACAAAATATGTTGACTTCGTTAAAGCTGTATAGTGTTGATAATTTGAGTGTGTTGTAGTGGAAAAGGAAGCATGTGATTTTTTGTAGATGTTTTCTATGGATCAAAGCTCTCTATCCTGAGGTGTTCAGCCATTTAATTGATCTTTAATTTTTAACTGTGATGGGAGATATACTATGTAGTTAACTGTCCTTCTTCAAATTATCTGTACATAATCATAGAATGCTAAGGGTTGGAATGGACCTTAAAGACCATAGAGTCTCAACTCCTACAGCCATGGGACAGGAGACCTCCCACTAGACCAGGTTGCTCAAGGCCTTATCCAACCTGGCCTTGAACACTACCAGGTTTGAGGCATCCACAACCTGCCTGTGCAACTGGTTCTAGTGTCCCACCACCCTCACAGTAAAAAATTTCTTCCTAATATCTAGCCTAAATTTGTCCTCTTTCAGTTTGTACCCTTTATTCCTTGTGCTATCACTACAAGTCACCCTCTGACTTCCTGTAGGCCCCTTCAGATACTGGAAGGTTGCTATAAGATTTCCATGGAACCTTCTCTTCTCCAGGCTGAACAGCCCCAACTTTCTCAGCTTGTCTATGTATTCATCTTATCAACTTCTTGGCCCTCCTTTGGACATGCTCCAACAGTTCCATGTCCTTCTTGTGCTGAGGACACCAAAACTGTATGCAGTACTCCAGGTGGGGTCTCACAAGAGCAGAGGGGAAGAATCACCTCCTTGGGCCTGCTGACCACCCTCCTCTTGATGCAGCCCAGGATTTGGTTGGCTTTCTGAATTGTGAGTGCACACTGCTGGCTCATATTGAGTTTTTCAATAACCATCACCTCCAAGTCTTTCTCTGCAGGGCTGCTTTCAAACATTTCCCTGCCCAAACTGTAGGTGTGCCAGTGATTGCTGTGACCCAGGTGCAGGACCTTGCACTTCACTTTGTTGAACTTAAGGAGGTTTGCATTGGCTCACCCCTCAAGCTTGTCAAGGTCCCTCTGGATGACACCTCTTCCCTTCAGAGTGTTGACTGCACCACACAGCTTCAGATCATCAGTGAACTTGCTGAGGGTGTGTTCAACCCACTGTCACTGAGAAAGATATTGAACAGTATTGGCCCCAGTGCAAACCTGAGGGACACCACTCACCACGGGTCTGTATATGGATACTGAGCTGTTGACCACAAGTCTTTCTGTGTGGTCATCCAGCCAGTTCTTTATCCACCAAGTGGTCCATCCATCAAATATATATCCCTCCAATTTAGAGAGCTATTAGTGGGATAGCATCAAATACTTTGCAGAAGTCCAGGTAGATGATGTAAGTTGCTCTGTCCCTATCCACTAATGCTGTAGGCACATCAGAGAAGGTCACCAAATTTGTCAGGCAGAATGTGCCCTTAGTAAAGGCATGCTGACTGTTACCAGGCACCTCTTTGTTTCCCATGTGCTTCAGCATAGTTTCCAGGAGAGATCTGCTTTATGATCTTGTGTGGCACAGAGCTGAGACTGACTGGTCTGTAGTTCCTCAGGTCTTCTGCTTTACCCTCTTTAAAAATGGGTGTTACATCTCCCTTTTTCAAGTCATCTGAAATTTTATCTCACTGCCACGATTTTTCAAAAATGATGTATAGTGACTACCAATTTCATCTGCCAGATCCCTCAGGACCCTCAGATAAATCTCATCAGGTCCCACAGACTTGTGCACATTCATATTCCTTAGAAACCTCAAATCTGATCCTCTTCTACAGTGGGCTTAGGGATATAATGAGGAAGGATTGAGAGCCATTATATTTTACTTGCATGAGAAAGAAGTTTGTTTTGGAGACAGTACTACTGGACTTCTTTTAGTCTTTAATATTACTTCTTAATAAATATTAGATGCAATCTGAGACAAAACTTACAGAAAATGTTGTGAAGACTAGTCCAAAATTAACCTTGAAAAAATAACATGCAAAACAACTCCTAGTGATGGGTAGTAGCATATTTGCTACTCTATTACAAGCTTCACTTAAGATTTACTGTGGAACCAGGAAAGTAACATTTTTGTTTCTTAGTTTTTCTTTTTCCAAAAAGCAGAGATGACAACATCCAATACATTCAGGCATTTATTAAAAAGGAGCTAAGGGTTGTTGGAGTAAAGAGAGAAATAACAAAGGATGTAGACATAAGAAGTAAATGCTCTTGCTGGGAAAAAAATAAGGAAAAATGTCTTTGTGACATAACAGAGAAAGTATTCTGAGATGGATTCTGTAGGGTTTATGGGTCTGGAGCCATTTATCCTTGTTGAGGTGAACAGTGTGATATATTTTTGCATGACTAGAATTTTATGTTTCAAATGCTAGCTCACTGTAAGAACTAATATCTCTAGAAAACTGCCAAATTTTATTTAGAAATGAACAAGTGAAAACAGCTTAGTAAGGAAATATATAGTCTCAGTTGAAATAGACAGTAGGTTCTTGATTCTTATGACTCTTTTTAATTGGATCTTTATTGTCATAGAGAACTAATATTTTCCAATGGCATCTCAGTATTCTGAATAACCCCTCAGCTGAGCCTCACTTTACTATTATAAGTTAATATGCACGACCAAATATAGGTTTGTACATGCAAATAAATAAAAGTGTTTGCTGTAATCTGAGAGCCAGCTGCACAGCATGGTCTTTCAAGGGCTAGACATGTATGCACATTTTTAATATATGTAAAAACTTAGGCATTTATTTCACCTATCTATAAATATTCACATTTGTGCATCCATGTATAGAAATTATTTATTTAACAAAACAAAAAGGTATGAAAAAGTCATAAAAGACATAAAATAGTGTAATCCCTTTCTTTTGATTTATGTCCAATCCTTTAATCTCCTCATTTATAAACCTTTAATATTATGATATTTGATAGCAAGTAAATCAGCTTTTCTTAAACTTGTTCTACATATCTGTGGCATTCTGAACTCCAGGAGATACAATAATTTAACTCAAAACTATAGTGAAGCTTCTAATAGAAAGCAGTCTTGACCTTGGTGATGCATTATGACAAACACATAGTAGGTCTAGAAATCTGAAAATATACACACAAAATATAGATTCTTTTATGTCTTAATCTTAAAGGCAAACAAATAACATTCTTTCAGCCTTTAGAGATGTTCTTTTTACAAGGCTTTCAAGTTTTCCAAAGCTTTCAGATTCTCAGTTTAGGGGTTTTAACCTGTAATTATGTATCTGAACAACAGCTTGACTTCTTTCTCCACCAAGTTGAGCAGCTAATGCTGTATCTCATGGTGTTCAGTAGTGTGGACATTCAGACTGCCACTATACATGCACCTAAATATGATTAATAGTTACCCATTTTTACAGTTCATGTGCTGAAGGAGCTCTTTTTGCTTTTGTTGCACTCTTTTGCATTTGTGCACTCTTCTGTTTGCTGGCTTAATTCAGAAGTCACTCAAGAGACTCTCTCTGACCTTCAGTATTTCTAGAAGGCCTAATGCTTCCCAGTCCTGAGTTAACAGTGATTGCTGATGCTCAGCAGGTCCAAGGGATGAGTCCAAGGGTTACAGTATTCGACTTTATCCAAATATTTAATGAGTTCTGGGGTTTCATCCATGAATTGTGACATACCAGATATTTGGCCCCTTTTTTATCTGCAAATGAATCTGCAAGTGAGATTCTTCCATGCAAGGGAACTCAAGAAGTTAAGAGAAGAATGAATTTTACTTTCTCTTTCCCAAAATATTTTAAAGCAGTTGAATAGTAATCTGCCTCATGAGTAGAAGAAAGTAGTCCAGTTTTGATGGAAATAAGAAAAGAAAAAAGAGTGGATTTATTTTATTTCAGTGTTGTGTTTATGTATTAGCTGAAATTCATTAAAACTAAGAGGAACCATTCTGAACCCAAAGGTGACTAAAGGAAGGTTACTAAAGTTTAGGCTCTGATATAATTGGCTGCTTCCCAATAAGTCTTTTAATTTACTTAACCAGTAAGGATCTAATTTTAACATCTTTCTGTTTTGATATTTACAGGAACATTTGTTTGGATTCTTTGACCCTTCAGTGAAATAAAGAACCAGTCTTGGAGTTGGGCATTTCAATTCAAATTATATGACCTAATTTTCCTTAAGAATTGATAAGCACAACTCTTCACTCATTACTCAAAGTAAATCTGAAATTGGTGATGTTGTGGGTTAACCCTGGTCAGTAGCCTGATGCCCACAGAGTGGGGTGGTGTGGAGGATGGGGAACAGGGGATACAGTCAGTCCATATCCACACCGCTGCTCCTTCCTCCCCACATTGTTGCAGTGGTCCAATATAGGCTCTCCACAAGCTGCAATTCCTTCTTGAAATATCCAGCTGCTCCAGTGTGAGATCCTTCATGGGCTGCAAGACAGATATCTACTCTGATGTGGTCAACTCCATGGACTGCAGGGAAATAAATTGCTTCAGCTAGGGCTGCAAGGGAATCTCTGGTATGTTGCCTGGAGCACCTCCTCACTCTTCTTGTCAGACCTTGTCTCTCATAGGATTGTTTCTTGTAGTTCCTCCCTTCTCCTCTCCTTTTCTTAAATATGCTATGCCAGAGGAACCACAGCTACATCCTCAGCATTGTCCTATGGTGGATCCATTGTAGAGAAGGCTGAAACCAGCTGTGTCTGGGACAAGGCTCTCTTCCCAAAGAAGCCACTGCTGTAACCCCCACATTGCCCAGAATTTTGCCACCTACGACCAATACAGATAACATTTCAGAGTTGGGGTATCCACAATTTCTCTAAGCACCATGTTTCAGTGTCTCATCACCCTCACAGTAAAGAATGTATTCCTAATATTTAATATAAATCTACTCTCTTTCAGTTTACAACCATTGGCTCTTGTCCTATCACTCCATGTCCTTGTGAAAAGTCCCTCTCCCTTTAAGTACTGGAAGGCTGCTCTAAGATTTCCCAGGAGCCTTCTGTACTTCACACTGATCAGTCCCAACTCCCTCAGAGAGAGGGAGCACTCTGATCATGTTCATGGTCTTTCTCTAGATTCACTTCAACAGGTCCACATCCTTCTGATGCTGGGGACCTCAGAGCTGTAAGCAACACTCCAGGTGAGGTCTCACAAGAGCAAAGTAGAGGGACAGAATCACCTTCCCCAGGCTACTGGCCATGCTTCTTTTGATGCAGCCCAGGACGTGGTTGGTTTTCTGGCCTGCCAGCACACATGGCCAGATCATGTTAAGTTTCTTATCAACCAACACCCTCAAGTCGTCCTCAGAGCTGCTCTCAATTCATTCTTGACCCAGCCTGTATTTGTACTTGGTATTGTCCTGACCCAGGTGCAGCACCTTGCACTTGGCGTCATTGAACTTCTTGAGGTACACATGGGCCCACCTCTCAAGTCTGTCAAGGTCCCTCTGAATGGCATTTCTTCCCTCCAATGTGTCAACTACACACAGCTTGGTGTCATTGGCAAACTTGCTGAGGGTGCACTCCATCCCACTTTCCATGTTGCTGACAAACATGTTAAATAGTGTTGTTCCCAATACTGACGTCTAAGGAAGAATGGCTTCAAATTGCATGGAATTGCGAGGAGGGAAAGAACTTTGGATGCATTGTCAATCTCATGTCCTGAGCTGCATTGAGTAAGCACAGTTTTCTTAAACTGGGTGATTTCTACCGGCTTATATTATTCTGTGAATATGTTCCTTGCTTCCAGAAATGGCCCAGTTTGCTCCCAAATACTTTTCCCAATGTCCAAACTTATGAAGACCTGTTTGAAAATAAGAATCAACTTCTCCTTTATGAGAATTTCAGACAATTCAGAAAGTTTAGCAACTAACTCAGAAGTGCTAGAATATGCACTTGATAGATGGGAAAGTCTGGTACAAGCTCCAGCTCTAATTGCAGCAGGAAGCTGCTACAATGCAGTGGGCTTTTTTTGCAGTCTTGCCTAATTTTTGTAGCTGTTCTACTTTTATTACAGATATATACTCCTGTATGTATATAATCAAATAAAAGGAGAGACATATTTTGATAAGGTGTTTAGAAAATTTACACATTTACAGTGCTCTGCTATGATTTCTGGTACATGTCACAATCAGTAAAATGTATTTTACATTCTTCTTTATAATGCATACTGATTTCACGTAAATTCTAAGGACAAAGAAAGTCTTGAGCCTGAGGACAAATCAATCTATTGGATTTTGTTAATATAGTATGAAAAATAATGCACAATGGCTGCAGTATTATATATAGGGAATGACCATTTTAATGTTAGTAATTTTCAGAGACCTTGCCAGGCTACTGGCAGAAATATAGGATGCTTTGAAGGAAGGCCACTATTCAAAATAAAGTTGTTTGACACATTTGTTAGCAATTAGATTGTTACCAACATTTTTAGCCTAAATAAAGGAGAAAATAAAGTAGCAAGATGAACAATCCTGAGAAAGGATTTCTGCCTAAGCTGAAATCATTAAACTCTGAAATCTACCTTTTCAAGGTCCTTCACTGTAATCCGTTATCTTTCATTCCCCTTTGTACCACAAAATTGTCAGTTTGATGATATATTACACATAACAATGTCATTACATTGGCAGAACATGACAACTGGGACTCATTTGAACTTTTAAAAACTTCTAATCCCTAAAATAAATTATGAACTGATGACATTTCAGACATAGAAAATAAGACACTCATTAGAAAGAATAGAGTTCTCCATACGTTTTGGAGAATTACACTTTTCTGAGCCATCTTTTTTTCCCTGATACATATAATACACTTACCAGGAAATACAGTCCACAGATATCCTTGGGCTTCTTGTCCTTAGATTTACTGAAGTACTAAGTCCTCCTTTAGATGACAACTCATCTGCAACAAATCTTACCAGATTTTAATTAAAATTCTTGGAACTTAAAGAAAAACATTTTTATAGTTTTGATTAGAAAAACTGTTAACTAGCCTCCTAACTGTCTTATTGTAATTTTTTTCTTACCTTAGAACTTTCTGGTTTTCACTCTTTCTCTCTTACTTGTCTGTTTAACTGTTTGGATTCTTTCCTTGCCAGACTGGAGGTCTGATTTCAGGCAGCTTAAATCTTGACCAAAATTATTTTTCTTGTCATGTACAGATATTCAAAAATATAAAATATTAAAATATTAATGTTAAAAGTATGGTGTTGTGCTGCTTCTGTGTAGTGATGATCTACTTGTTGAAGGCATGATGAATTTGGAAACTTTGAATCACAGGCATTCAGGGACAAGTATAGTCCCTGCCTTTTGTTTGCATTTATAGCAATCTTAGTGTTCTCTTAAACTACACCTTATGTCATTTTTTTCTGCATTGTTCTGTCCTAATGTCAATTTTGAGTATTCAGAGAGACATACAGCAGGTGGGAGATAGTAGACTAGGGGATTTGGGGTGTATTGAGACCAGATGCATGCAGCCTCGTCACCCTGCTCAGCACTTGAATATGCAAGAACAACCTTTGAAATGCTGAAGACTATGAACACAGTGCCTTCTGGGCAGTCATCACTTTGAGACCAACCATTTGCAGCAATGGTAGATGCTTATCTTCAATCTTCTAGGCACATTACTCTAATGAAGCAGACCCTATTCAGGCAATACGTAGCTTCCTGTGTCCAAGAAGGAAAGGCGAGGAAGGTTGATCTTTTTGTGCAGTTAATGAAGAAGGAATACTGTGGATCAACTTCAGGAAGACAGGTTAAGCTTCTGCTCTGAATTGCTTTATGGAGCTCTGCCTTCAACAAGGCCTTTGAAGTCGTGCCTGGAAGTTCCCCGAGACTTAAAAGACTGAGGGTGGTTATTAGTTCACATGTTTTGAAAGCTGTAGAACTTCTTTGGAACTTGCTGGTTGCATGTAGTAGTCTGTTTTGGGAATACACTTGAATGCGTTTACGTAGCTTCTACCACATTTATTCTCATGTGAAAAGAGGATAAATGTGTGTCATTGAGGCATTTTGGATTATAGGAGACTGAAAACTGAACATGTAGCTGGAATTGCAATTCTAGAGATTTTTTTAAAGTCCTCTGCAGCTAGAATTCTAATGCAGACAGCGTACTTGTTCCTCTTACAGGCTACTTGTTAACGAATCATCCTGTGCATGTGTCTCATACTGGAACATGACCATGCTTAACGGCCCTATCAGGAAATGTGTGCTACCTCTGCACATGATAAAAATGTGATTTTATTCCAAATAGTTGTGATCATAGCACATACTAGGTTTGGGGTTTTTTTTTAAAAAAAATAAAATATTAGACTTCTTAGTCTGTAGTGTACTGTAAAGTTCAGCAGACATCAGGAAGATTCAAATTTTCAGTCCCTTGGCTTTATGAATAGATATAAAATGAGTATTCATTTTGCAGCTAGTATTTTAAAGCTTCTCACAGATTTGCATGATGATTCAGCTCAGTTTTACCATTTTGCTGAATTAGCATAGTTAGTAAGGAAATAGCACTTGTTTCAATCAAACCCCGTAGTCCTTCAGATTTCCAGATCTGCTTGAAGTAACTGTAATGTGTGTTCAAAAAAAGTGAATATGGGTAGCTTGATGGATGCTTTCAACTTTGAAATTTGTTACCTGGTCTTAGAATAGCTACAACCTAGTCTACCTATAGGGTGCTTATTTTGCAGAAGATTTCCATGGGGAAACCATATTTTATGTAGTCTCTTCTAATGTTTTTACTTATATGTGACTGTTTCTCAGTTAGAAGCCCACATGATTTGGTGATCTGTGGGGTATGTACTCCCATATTTTACTTTTCTTGCAAGGGACAGCTGCAAAAGATGGGCTAAAAGTATTAGTTTTCACTTGAGGAGTGATGATCATAGTATCACACTGATGTTTTATCATACACTTTGTGCTGATACATCTCCCACTTCACAGTACAAGGAATATGTTCTCTATGTATACAGATGCCCCAAATGATAGCCTGAAGTAAAAGGAAATCTTCTCAGAGTAGGTTAATTTAAAAATAACTGCATTATATCAAACGTTTCTTCCATTCCATGTTACTTGAAACTGAATCTTCTTAAATATAAAGGCCAGTACACACAAACAGGGAAGAAGGGAATCTAGAAGGAAAAACAGTCTGTGGAAGATTCTGGGGGAAATTGTTCCAAATGAACATCAGGTTGCATGAATTTGACTGAACTGGAAGGCTAGTTCCTAGTGTTGAGACACTGAGAAATCTTTTAATAGAATTTTGCAGGGGTCTAAACTGAAGGTTTTGCCCTCTTAAGGGCAAAAAGAAAACAAATCTTGTATATGTAATAATAATTTCTTCTTTGTGTAATTGAAATCTTAAATGACTAATCAAAGATTATTCATTGCTTCAAATCTGTTACAGAAAAATAAAAGTAAAACAAATCAACAAAACCTCCTGTGTTGTAGAAAAAAGTAAGTAGCAGCAATAGAGTAAAATTATTAAATGTGGACTTTATATTTGCCCCTTTTCTTGCAGTTATGTTCACCCTTCCACTGCCCCTTGGGTTCTTACAGCTGACAGCTTCAATTGGATATGCAAGTTTTGAGGATCCCAAGTCCATTGCTGGGAGATACATGATGTTAAGTGATAGTTCCCTCCTCCTCACTGTAGGAGCTACCTTTGCTTGCTAACTCACATTGCAAACTTTGCTCTTTCTCTGTGGGTCTGTAAAGTCCGTGTTGAAGCTGAATTTACTAAATAGGAAGCATGTTGCATATACTGGATACTTCTTGTTCTTCTTTTTACCCTTATTTGGTTTTGGCCAGCTCCATGTCTGCATTCATTTAACTGTCCATAGTCAAGTCGTTCATGGCTCTGGGCTCTTGAGTGTACACACCAAATCTTAATATTCTCCAATAATCTCCAAGTACCATATATATAAGAAATTTGTATGTTTATTATATTATTATATTTGACAATGATTCATACAGAGCTGTAATGATTTGAAACTGAATGGATGCATTATAATTTTCTAATTCACTCAATAATCAGTACTGAAATACACACAGGATAATCAGTATTGAAAACTCATTATTTTGGTTGTAATTCCATCCATATGATTAAGAACAGTTTTAGTGCTCTTGGCTATTTATCTCTGTAACATCAGGGTTTAGCCAGAATAATTGCTGTAAGGGGAGACTGTTCCCAGCTCCAAATAGAAGAGCTGGCCCTTTAGCTTTCAAGACAGAAACAGTCCATGATTTATACTTTCAAGTTTATCTGAAAACATATGCTGTAGATACTTAAATACTAGGCTATGTACTTTAAAGCACTGCAATCAGGACATGAGTTATTCTCATTGTTAGGAAGAGAAAAATGCCTCAGTCTTGGAAGCTCATCTAGATTGCAGTAGGGTGATGTGCAACCTGCTGCTGCAGAGATCAGTTGTCTCTGTAACAGGCCTTCCATACCCACCTAGGACCTTTAACTCATTTAAACCTCTGAACTGGGGGTTAAGGTAAAAAAAAGTAAAACAACTTAAATATATATAGTCTAAACAGCAAATATTTCCTTCAATTTTCCTGTCACCTAACAGTATATGATTTACATGTATTCCTCAAAACAAATATGAAAACATAGTTAAATGCTTGAACAGCCTGACTGACTGAGGGAAATAAATTTGATTTTTCAAAATTTCTGTAAGTGCAGCAGGAGAACTTACAGGTCTTGAAGTTTAAAATCAAACCAGATAAAACAGCACATTCTCTTAATTAGAGCTACTGCCTTAATCTGAAGAGAATAATTTGAGAACATTAAATGAAATAGCTAGCTACCCCTCTTTTTCTGTGACTATAACTTATTAAAAGGTTTGAAAATTAATGTATAAAATACTATAAATGGCATTTAACTGTGCACATTGTACTGAATAATTTATTAGTGTTAAGCCCCCTCTAATGAATTTCAAAGCAGAACAGCGAGGACTCAAGTGGTTTTCTTTAAAGACCTAAAGGGTCCAACATCTCTCCTCCAACTTCCCCTTGAAGTCTGACTTTTTAAGTTGAAAAGAAGGTGTATGATAATGTTATTATGTACTGAACAATATTTGAATTCTGTAACTGTGTTTAGAAAACACATTCAGTTTGCTGTCATATATCAGCAATCACCTGCAGGCAATAAAAATAATAAAGAGGAAATAATTATCGCAAAGAGCATATGCTGAAGAAGTGCTGTAACTATTTACTCTGTTTGACTTTGAGAAGATGTTGGGTAGATAGCTTGCATAATAAATTCTGTTTACCAGATCTGCCAAGTGAGCTGAAGGCAAACATACATTAAAAACTGAGACTTTGGGTGGTATAACCTTATCTAGTGTTTAATCGAATATCAGAACTTCTTGTTGAAAGGCGTAGATTTCTCCTTAATGCTGTTTTTGTGAGTGAGTTCAAATCACAGTCATTACTCTGCATGTAATGTATTCAATTTTGCTTGTGGTCAGCTCATTAATTTTTTTTCTGAGTTTTGTTAGCACTCCTTAGATATTCACTCTATTAACTTTTGTGCCCTGAACCCCAACTTTTTTCCTCTCTGTTAAAAAACCGTTAAGTCCCCTACAATCTTGCCTTGGAGGGTAGAAGAATGAGAGGTTTGATTATTTTTTTTTTTTATGTTGAGGGTTTTGTATTGTTTTGTTTTGTTTTCTGGAGTGCAGGAAAGTCAGTAAGTTGCAGGCAGTCAGACTGCATTCTATTACACAATTACCCTGGGGGCCTTAAGTGCCAACAGGGGACCTGAGAGCACTCAATGAAAGAATTGTGTTGAGTTGTGCTGTGGCAGCAAAAAGGAATGAAGATGCTTTGGATGCTGTAAAGTTCACAGTGACAAGTAACCGCAATAGGTAAGGTCACTGAAAACTACCTTTTACAGAGATGATGAGCAGAAGTCATAAGTATGGAACTTAGCATTGTATCTTTGACCCAAGGTAACTAATCATGTTCCCTCCTTATGCAAACTATTGACACAAGGCTAAATTTGATCTGGGTAATGGGGACTCTGGCACATCCATGGTGACAGAGGCTAGTCTTTTCACCTTTCTACACGTATAAATATCAAGCAGTATCCAGTTAAAGTTGCAAATGTTTCTCATAATTTCTTTTTTTTTAATTATGACCAAAGCATGCTAAAATTTCCCAGGGAAGCATCTGTGAACATGAGTTAAAATCTGTATTCATTTAAAATAAGGACAAACAGCTTTGTGGACTAGGCATCAGATTTCACAAAAACCCTCCAGAAAAACTTGAAAACTTTCATAAGTATTGCCAAGTATCATATCAATATATTTCTTGCAAGCAATTCAGTATCCCAGCCAATAATTTAAATTGTAGAAAAATCCAGGAAATGCTCTTCAGAAACTAATATTTTGCTCCTCTTTTAGTTACAACTGATCTCTTGAACACTTGCAAATTTTCAATTTACAAGCCATGAACCAAGGCATGGAGGGAAATGCTCAAACTTTGTTGTTGCCTATATAATGGATGAAAAGGTTGCAAGTGAAGAAAGAAAATTCAGAAAGTCTGTGCCATAAAATATGTATGTGAAAGACATTTAATTAACTTTAAGCAAAAAAAAAAACAGTTGAAAGATTAGAAGCGTTCTTGGTTTTCAGTTAATTCTTCATTATGGGCCATACTTTCTAAAATACTTTTTAGCTATACTTCATGCATTTATTGAAGTCCTTATTCAGCAAAGCACTCTGGCCTTGCCAAATTGAGGCTGTCAGTACCCTGTAGTAAATTCTGTGTCCCTAATCCTGGAAGCTATTTAAATTCTTAATGCTTATTGATTTCATTGAAGGTTATTCTGTTACTAGAGCATGTTTTCAGTGTGCTTACAGAAGGCCACATCAGTAAAGTAAAATTGCACTTTCCTATATCTTTGTTTACAGGCAGTGTATGCAATGCTTTATGTCCAGTTTAGGAAGTCCAGAGATGGTTTGTGCAACTCACAGCTGCTCATTAGCAGTTGGATTGCTTAATTTGTTAATGCATTTTGAGGTACAGCTAAAATAAGTATAGGTAAACAGGCACAATTTCTCTTTTGACTTTTCGTCATTCTATATAAACATGTATTCTACTTTAAGCAAGTGCATTTACATTTTATATATTTGAGGAGTCTATCCTGCCTGTATGTCAAAATGTCATGTGCTGAACAATTTTAACATTGTGCAAGCTTCTAAAAAAATTAAATTAATATATTAATGAATACTTTATGCTTTGCATTATGATTTTCAAATATTTATTTAAAAGTAGGCCACTGAACCTCCATTTTATTGAAGTAGTAGAGCATATGATCTCATATAAACTGCACAAAGAATGGTTACAAAAACAGCTCTTAATCTTTAACATGCACAACTTGCTTCTTCTGCCCTTTTCATGGCTCTGTAAATTCTGGCATTTACCACAGAGTTTCCAGTAGGAAATCAAGAAAAACAAAGCTATTTTTAAAATCTGATATAAAATGAACAGCTCATTTGCTAATGTGAATATGCATTCTACTGAAAAGTATCATTGTTTAAGGGTTTTAATCATATGGATGTTTTTTACTGTTTACATTGATGGAAGAGATCAAGATTTTACAACTTTTCCTTGTTGTAGTTAACAATCTTAAAACTTCCATATTTTGTTTTTAAAGCATAAGTAAATAATTGATACGTTTAAACACAATCAGAAGTTTCAGAACTGAACAAAAATATTCAAAAGTATGTTGGTTTTTTTTCTTAAAGTTTCTCGTGATTTAAGCAATGGGATCATTTAATCAGCCTTTACAATAACCACAATAGCCTGCAGGGCTGTTTGAGACTGTGAAAGTGTTTGTCACGAAAATATATGCCATGTGTAAAATACTAAATATAGTTTCTCTAAGTGTTATGTGCATATATGTAACATCTATCCTATTTATGAAAATTTTTGATGGTTTTTGTTTTGTTTTATTGAGGACTGTGACCATACATCTGCTTAATGCTTTCTGACTAAGTAGATTGACGATGTAGTAGAAAACCAAAAAGGCCTTATTTAGGAGTTTGCATTGTATTTTTTAGCACAAAGGATTTACAAGTAAAATAACAAAACAAAGGAATTGAACAGTGGTGTAGATTATAGAATTTGAGAGATCAGATGAAAATCCTTTGCATATATAAAATGGCAGCAGTGTCAGGACCTATTTTGACTTTTTAGAAAAGGTTAATGAACAACTGATAGAGAAATCAAGAAGACATTTTATTTCTTACTATAGGTCTTACGATGTGATGGCTGAAGGAAATGATTATTCACTCCATTACAGGGGTGATTAAATTTGTGTAAAATACTTCCCAGACAGATATTCTACAGATGTGGTAATTTAAAAGTGATCTTCTGGTTTGTATATTACAAATAATATGAAGATAATTGGAATAATTCAATGTGTGTAAGAAGTGGCCTAAATATATGAACCCATCTAGTGAAAAAGAGGAAGCCTGATGAAAGTTAAGCAATGCACTTCTTTGAAGAATATTATTAAATCATGTACTAGCACTATTATGCAGCTGTAACAAGAATCCTTAATAAATTAAGTTTGGAGGGGTAAGATAGAAAAAGTACTTGAGGCCACTAGCAGTAAGACTTTAGTTAAGCTTTAACTGTCTTTTTTCAGTTGCTTTCCAACTCTGCACTTCATTCATATCTTGACTTCTCTTTCTATGTCTTGTTTGTGTCTCCACGATGCATATTCTGAAATATCTCAGCTTTGTCCATCTCAGGGTTCACATAGTCCTTTCTTCTGATCAACTTCTGTTCTCGTTCATCAAAGACAAATCCTTGCCAGTCATTGGTAGAAATGATCAGTAAAGGGAATTTCTGTCATATGGGAAGTGTTGAGATATCAATGTACTCTTTTGGCCTCAATCTGCTCAAAAGCAAAAATACAGAACCTCCTTTTTCTGACGGAAAATTGTTTAAAAAATTCCTTAGTATACATCAGAATATTTTGCTTGAGTAACATTAACATTAAACTGTGTTTGTCAGGGATATTTCTGGTGACTCTTGAAGGCACTAAGTCATTGTTTCTTTTATCCCGTTCTCCTTTATAGTTCCTGCTTTCTTTTGTCCCACCTAAATGGGCAGATTACACTGAACACATGCCAATTTTTATTTCACCGTGAATTTCTAGTGAGAAATATTCTGCAGAAATACCCCTCCAGAAACCTTTTTCAAATAATGGATTTAGATGAAACCACTTTTTCTTTGAGGGGAACATTTCGTAAGTGCATTGTAGTTACAATATACAGAAACTCCTGTGAAGATCAAAAAAGAAAATAGATTCTCAAGTCTGGTTATGGCCCTTTGGCTCCACTGAGACTCTGTAAATGACTTTTTCCAACCATAAATAACCAGAGGAACATTTTCCTGCAGGCACATCTGTGCCACTGATGGGCCATTAGGCTTTCCCCTTAGGCTCCTGTGCTGGTAGGAGGCATGTGAGAGTGATGCAGCTGACCTTCATCACTCCAGATGAATCCTGTGCTGGCATTGGCTTCATTAAAGATCTAGTGTCATTAGCATTAGAGTGGCCATGAAACAGATTGTCAGATGAGAAATATCTGCTCTCTAAAGCCCATCATCATTTGCACTGAATGGAAACTGTCTAGTTTGATTGTAGTTTAATTCTGAATCCTGTTATATGCAAGACTTTGTGGCCCAGTCTGTAAAGTGCAGTAAATTCACTACTTACTTGCTCGGGACATTCTCCGTTAGTAGATCTGACATTTCAGAATTACTTCATGAATACTCAAACATAATCAGTTACATTTATTAGCAAAAACTACTGCTTAATAGAGAGAATCAGTACTTTTAATGACGGAATCTTCAGATGAAAATGGCAGTCATGCCTTTGGCTGCCTCACGAGAGACTGATTCTGTCCGCTTACTTTTCTAAGAGCTTTCTGTGCTTCCAACACTGTGATGCAGAGCAGCGTATGCTGAACCACTGTGCCAAGTGGCTCACAGCCGACTTTGCCGTTCCTTTTTCCCCCTCTCACAGTACTGAAACAATCCTTTCTCAGACAAATGAAACTATCTATCAGCATGATTGATTGTAAAGTTCCCCAAATAATAATTCTTTTGAAATATTTTTTGCTCACTAAGAATTCTCTTAATGGAGTTCTAGGTTAATCTGGATGAGTCTGAAGTTAGATTTTGGGCAGTAGTCATCATTCTCCAGCCTTCCTGAACTGTGCAAGGTGTACATTTTGCAATGGTATTTCCATTGCTCAGATGCAGCCATTTCTGGAGTTTACATTAGATAAATTCAGGTAAGATCAGAAGTTGGACACTTATGCTATCTTCCCTCTGCTCAATGTGAGCCTTTCAGGAACGAAACACCCAGTTAATAGTTTAATTTTAAAATCTGAATTCCAAAATATCACCATGTCTATTTGTCATCTGACCACTGACCACTGGAAGAGAGTTACCTTCTAGGTTGTCAAGACATTTTCTGTCTGAAATGAATATTTCTCAACCAGGACATCTTTAAAGATTCTCAGTGAACTAGGTTAGGTTATAATATGTACTAGCCTCTCAGCAACAGTGTAGTAATATACTTTATTTTCCCCCAAAGGTAAAAGAGCCCCAAGTTCTCATTGTGGTCTCTGAGAGTAAATTACCTCAGAACTCAAGCTCCGCAACTATAGCAATTTTGGCTGTTTTCTTGGAGGAAAGGGATAATCAGCCTCAGAGCATTCTGCAAATCCATTTTTGCTTGAAGAAGAGCAAAATATAAAAGTCAGATGAGCCAAGAGTGGCCCTGAAATATTGTTTTGTACTGTGGCAAGGAGAAGGGTGTATTAGAGAGACAGATGGCACAGGGTTCTTTCTGGATCTCAGTTAGAAAGGTGGGACAATAAATGGCTCAATAAAATAGCTGTTTTAATAAGACAAAGTAAAAATAGGAACATAGTGAGTAAATCTTGTATGCCTACAGATGCTGGGACCTCTGCTTTCATGCATCATTGGATTTACCCCAGATGAGTTTTTGCATGGCACACTGCGCAGATCTTGTCTGTGGCCGAACATCCTCCTTTTTGGTTATTTCAGCAATTATTTAGATCACTAACTCATGGGCATACAAAGGTTTTCCAGTCAGGATCACTGCAGAGATAATTCATTTAGAGCTAGTACTGTCAGGAACAAACTAGAAGCACCAGAAGGATTCATGTAGTTCAATCCAAGCTGGTGGAATTACTGCTTCTGAAACAACAGTATTCATGTCAAAAGGCCACAGTATACAGGAAAACACCATTTTATAGATTACAGAAGATTTTATGCACAAGGAGAAACGCACTTTTGAATTCCCTATGGTCTAATGACTAAGAGATTGTTAAGTAGGGTGTGATTTTAATTCTTTTAAAGACGACGAGAAAAATCCCATTGACTTATATAAGTGTAGTAAAAGTTTTACAGAAAAGACTGTCTAGCACTTCCATCAAAACAAATTAAGCTTCAGTCTAATTTAATTCTTAAACTTAAATGCTCTTAGAAATTCTCAGTAAAATCTGATTGCAGACTGATTCTTCTCTAATGCCTGTTCTATTAGCAAATATAAAAAAATGTCTTAGAAAGATGGTGGACACAACTTCATACTGTGTTGGTGGTTTTAATATTTATTGCATATACAACAGCAAATTATTGAACACTATTTAGTAACAGCTTGTGTTCATAGTAGGTGATAAGGGTCAAGCTTTCATGACTGCAGCATATGTTGCAAATTGGGGAACTTGCCCAATGACCTTCCGCTCCTTGGCATTCTGTGGCAGTGTATCATCTGAATAGTGGGAACAATGTAACACACATTCAAACAGCAGAAACTGCTTAAAAGAGAAAAGCTATATTAACAATAGGCAGTTGTGATTGCTGACCTAGACAGTATCCTACTTATCTTTTCACTTATTATAAGTGCAGATTGTTTTGAACAATGCTACTGAAAACAGATGTGGGATATATTTTTCTAAAGAAATTTTATTCAGGATACTGGGATGAGGTAGCATATTTTAATAAGAATTGCATAATACTCTAGAACCTTCATTTCTGAGCCAAAACCCTTAATTTGTTTTCTGTAACTTATTAGGTCCCCACATTTGTGTTGTATGCTGCTGTGATCTACAACAATTTCCGCTGAATTTGAAGAAAGCATTGTGAGAGTTGTGCTCCTTCTCAATATCAATAAGAGTATATTGACATTACAGGCTATACTTGCTTGTTGCTTGATGTCTGTGAGTTCATTTGCATGATTTACATATGGATTCATCTCTTGTTTCCTTCCTATACATACAGAGATATGTACTGTCATCTGTACACAAGCATCCCTATGGTAATTAACATGATGAGGATCTGCCAACTACAGAGGAAAAATACATACCCAATACACATAGCCTGTATTTTGCAGTATGAAGCTAGTTTCTTTTTTAGGTTAAAAGCAGGACATCACATTTTTCCTTGACAGCCTTAAAAGCTGTAGTGATTTTACCTTATACATCCAATATATACTATATGCATCTTATATATACAATATTCTTGAAAGCCTGCAAACTAGTTTATACTGCTAGATCATGTACGTTACTCAGACTATGGAACCATTAGATAGGCTAGTTGTAGGATAATAATTAGAGAACATTGCAGATCTTTCTACCTTGTTCAAGTACATTGAACTCTCAAGACAAATGCAGTATATTAGTTAAAATTTGGGTCTACATAGTAAGTGAAGCAGTTACTACTTATACCCATTTGAACACCAGATCCTAGAAATGCAGAACTGGCATAAACATGTGGGTTCTTTCCACTTTGCACATATGGAATGATTATTGGTTGTTAGAGAATTTCTGAATGGGAAAGCAAAGCATCATGAGGGGTCCTGAGTCATTGCAGTTGCACTGTGATTTACACCCTGTCTCTACAGAAACAGTTCACATCTAAAAGCTGCTAAATGTTACACAGCCTTTTACATTGGGTCCGTGTTTGTGGTTCATACTCAGAAAGCTGTTACCACCAGTTTGTGTTGCTATTCTTAAAGAGAAGCCTATAAGAGGAAAGAAAAACCTGGAAAAATTAATATTTTTAGAAAACATTTCCATTTCATATTGCGGCTGTTAGTGGAACATCAACATGGAATTTTCTCCTTAGAAAAACAACCACAAAATAAATTGTTTCTTCTGTTCTACATACTTAAGTGGACCAAATACATATGTTGGTGAACACAAGGGAAATATGGGACCTAAGAAGGAGATACTCATTTAGCTGCTTACCAGTAACAGAATGCTGATGGTGACCATGAATGCATTTACTGCACTGTGGGTATGACAGTGCTGCCTGCAAAACCTCTGAGATATCAGTATATCCATTCAGACTGGGGATGTCTTCTATAAATTATTACAAATACTTCCAAAAGAAGTACCAGAATAAGAATCAGAGTCTGGGGACTCTAACTATTGAGGGGAGATCCTGTTCTTGAGAATTCACACTCCAATGTAAAGGGTTAATTGTACTACACAGTAAAAATCTCAAAGTACTGGGAACCTCCTATGAATAGATCATCAGGATACTGCCAGAGCTTCTTTGCTGTAGAATTAAGAATGTTGCCACATTAAATAGAATGTGTCAGAGCTGTATTCATAGTCAAATCATTTGCAACAAAGAAAGAGGAAATGTATATGAGTGCAACTGATAAGCAGAAGAGAAGTTTTAAGCAAATATATACATTACATGCAAAGCATTCAGAAAAAAATGTTATGAAAGCACTTTGTGCTTCTATGTCTAAACTTTCTTTTGGTGGCAAGATTTAAACATCTTCAAATGCTTGAGATCATGAAGAACTTTGGGAAGAGAAAAGCAATCTAATGAATTGTTCTAAATCCTCTGTTCTGCATAAAGCTGGATATTCACTGTGACTGTACCGGACATAATATAATCAGATACTACTCTTGAGAGATAGCTGTGTGACATACTGGGTACTGGAATATATTTCACTGCACAAATACTGGGATTAAGTCTTTCTTATCTACTCAAGTATTCTGGCTTAGTTTATTTAAGGTATATTTATGCAGCCTTGGGTTCCTCTAATCACTCCTCAAGAGTGACTGCCATGGATTTTGCATGTAATGTCCACAGTAAAAGAATGGAGTTATGATGTAGAGTTGGAACCATACTCAAAAGACCAGCTAGCATCTTTTAAACCTCTGCATAGCTGGAGTATATACAGGACAGTGAGTGACCTGAACCTTGTTAATTTTTTCATCTGGAGTCTGCTTTTAAGCAAAGCTTCATATAAATCTATTCACATTTTAACTGTTTTGAAATGCAGCCCTCACTTACTTAGTAGTTCTCTAGAAGTGATGCAATAGTATTTGTTTGTTTCCTATTTTGGATAGATAATTGTGCTAATATAATTGGGATATGTTTTATATTATATATATATATTAATTATTGATGTCTTAGACCTTAGAGGCTTCCTCAGTTTCTTACTCCCCCAAAACTGAGATGATGTTCTAGGCAGAATGCATGTATCCTGGAAATAAAATTCATGAGGTTTTAGTCTGTGGATTAGCTTCACTAATCACTAGGGCAATTTAGCAGATGCCATGATCACTAGCTATTTTGTTCTCAAGATTAGACTTTCCTTTTTTTTCTGTCCTTAAAAATCTATGCCTCAGTTAAAACAAAAATTTATTTAAGAAAGTTTTCCCAATTAAAATCAGACTAGATTAGCACAGAAATGCCATTGTTTCTTCATTAATTAGTAGGTACTGTGTTATCTTCTGTTGGCTTTCAATGCCAAAATACACCATACCTCAGCTGACCAAGAAAACTTCAGTTTTTGCCTTTTGTGCTGCTAGAATGCTTAGAATAAGTGCCTAAAAATTATAAAATAGTTCTGAATTTTTACAGATTGGATGCAAATTGAAGCTTCTTTCCACTTGTATTAGTTTGAATATTCTCTAGAACTTGATTTCCATGTGCAAATTTCATGACAGTATGAAATACCCAAATTATCTCTTTCAATAAATCTTTTAATATTATTTTCACCATCCATTATCCACAAGAAGTGAAAATCTTCCACGTAGAGTCATGTGTGATCATCAACAGATGCAACTAGGTTGAATTTCTTTAGCTATGTCTTACTTCCAGGTTCTCTGTGGTTGTAGACCCTACAACAATAGCCCACTTGCCTCCTCCAAACCCTCCTCTCAAATGACACTGATTGCTTATGGAGGGTGTCTTTCCTTCTGAAGTATGATCTGGTTAAGCATTCCTGTGGAAGATATTTGCCATAGCAAAGTATAAAAATGAGTTGAATGTTTTGCTTCTTATGCAATACAACATGTATTCAAGTTAAAAGTATCTATAGATCCTGAACTTCTTATTGCTAGTTAAAATGACACATTTATAGTTCAGATAACAGCTAAACAAATTCTCTTCCTTTTCCATTTCTGCTTCTGTTAAGGAAATGCCACACTGATTTTTAGAACCCACTTGCATTCCATTTCTGCAGAAAGTAGAAGGCAGTAAAAGAAGTGGTGACATCCTACTACTATAATAGATGCAGACAGCTGCTTGAAATAAATAATTATTCTATTTTACCTGTGGTTTATGGTACTTCCTTTTTTATAAAACAGCACAGAAGAGCTCTTCACCGAGGGATGAAGTTTTCATGAAAATGCAGTGGACTTTTTGTCTTAACAGCCTGTTTGTTGACTAAAAATTCTGAAATGCTAGCTAATTAACAGAAGGCAAAAAGAGGAGCATTCCAGCTAATTGCTGCAGTAGGACTTGTTGAACTTCAAGAACACCAGGGAAAAAATTAATATTGTTCTTGCTGTACTTGATTGTAATCATTCAGATTTAGCAGCAAAATACCAGTTCAACTAATCAAGTTAAACTTAAAATGTGCAAATCCAAGGGAGTTAAATAAAAAAATTGAAAAAAAATCATTGAGCATGATGTAAATGAGAGAAAAAGCAGATGTAGGAAGGAATGACTGGAGAAAACATATTATAGATCTGGTGGCAGAATATGCAGGATATAGACCAGTTCTTAGAGTTAGGATGTGTAGCATAAGATGAATAATATAATTTTAGCAAGAAAAATGTTAAATGGCTGTATTTGTACCATGATGGAAGAGATATATGCTTCATTGCTAAAAAGGAGAATCTGGTAGGATATGTGGAAGGTTATAAATACCTGCAGTTCAGCAGAACTTCCCCATGGTCACTATTTCAGAACGTACAGTCATAGATGGGCTCAAAAATTGGCTGAGCTAATGCCAGTATATGAAGTCAATATTACAAAAATCTTGAGTGTCTGCAAAATCCAAACTATAAAATCAAATTAGAAGAGGCTTTGCTTACAGTGATGTTGTGAACTGAGCACCTAGGTATTGCAATCTTGCAAGTGCACAAAAAGGCAGAGATGATAGAATCAAATCAGAGCTTGTAAGCAGCCTGGGCCTTTAAGGTCAGAGTCATACTCTAAACTCTAAACTAAATGATTAAGAGAGGATAAGACCCTGAGGTTGCAATTTGTTATTCAGCTGGATTCAGATTTGCTTCTCCTTATGGCTGAGGACTAGGCTTGGGACTCACAGACCATAATATCAGTTTGACAAACTGCTGTGCTGTAAAAGGAAAAAATAATGTGAAACATTACAAACACATTGCAGAATAAGATGTAGAATATTTTCACAGGTAAAAATAATTCTACCCATTGCTGTCACATATAGAATTTGCCAATCAGTTATAAGAAAACTACTTTTCTTTGAATGAGCACTGTTTAACTCCTTATAATTAAAAATGGAGACTTGACAGAGCAAATTTTGCACATTTGTGGAAATCTGAGTTCTTTAAATGGAATTGTATCTTTCATATAAAATTTTTATAAACATCAGAAGAACCATATTGGTCTATGAATGCTAGCCAAGGTGAAACAGACTGGTCTTCTCATTAATTAATCTTGTTGTTTAATGAATAGCACTGGTAATGGAGTTACAGACTTCATCACAAAGAAATCACAACAATGAAACAGCAAGAGAATGATGATTCTTCTCCCTTTCTCATGAGTATACCGTCTATGAAAGACAAATATAATTTCTGTACATAATTTATGGAATCACAAGAGTGTTGGGAATATAAATAAGACAAAAGAGCAAGATTTGAAGCGAGTAACAATTCTCCCCTGAATTCAAAGCTATTTCTCTTGGATATCATTGAATCAATCATAGAATCATCAAATTTGGAGGAGACTTCTAAGATCAAGTCCAATCATCAACCAGGAACTCTGCTGTAACCACTAAACCTTAAACCATATCTTCCACTGCCAGCTCCAAATGCCTGTTAAACACTTCCAGGGATGGTGACACCACCACTTCCCTGGGAAACCTATTCCAATGCCTGACCAACCTAACAGTGGAAAATTTCTTCTAACATCTAATCTGAATCTCCCCTGTCTCAGTTTATGACCATTCCTTCTAGTCATCTCACTGCAGGCATGGCAGAAGAGACCATCCCACACCTCTTTACAACCCCCTTTCAAGTAGCTGTAGAGAGTGATGAGGTCACTCCTGAGCTGCCTCTTCTCAAGGCTAAACAAACCCAACTCCCTCAGCTGTTCCTCATATGACATGTGTTCTAGACCTTTTATGAGCCTCAACACCCTTCACTGGACTCACTCCAGTGCCTCAATGTCCTTTTTAAAGTGAGAGGCCCAAAACTGAACACAGTACTTAGGGTGTGGCCTCACCAGTGCTGAGTACAGAGGTATGAACACTTGCCTAGTCCTGCTGGCCACACTATTCTTGATACAGGCCAAGATGCTGTCCGCCTTTTTGGTGACCTGTGTACACTCTTGGCTCATGTTGAGCCACTATCAACCAGCACTCCCAAGTCCCTTTCTGCTCTTGAGCCACTCCTTGCCCGGCCTGTAGCGGTGTATAGGATTGTTGTGTACCAGGTACAGGACTTGGCACTTTGCCTTATTGAACCTCATGTTGTTGTCCTCAGCCCATTGACCAAGTAGGTAAACAGTTGGCAACAGTCTTCTAAATATGATTTGGCTTCTCAGAAAGAATCCTCTGCATATTGGTTTTACCTGTTTCATTTTCTGTAATGTGATATCCAACAGAAAAGTAGGAAATTGTAGTGCTGGATAATAAAGTAAATATTCTGATAGCATTTGAAATGTTACTAGGATTTCTCATAGCAAGTAAAGGTCAGAAAATAACACATTTGGAGGGTAACAAATAATGGCATGATTCTTAAAAATATTTTTACCAAATGAAATGTAAATACCTTGGAAACATTTTCCTGAGATATGCTGTCAGGGATTAACTTTATTGTATTTAACTGCCATCTTGGCAGATGGAACAAAATTCTTAAATCTGTCAAGCCAAATGACCTATGTGCCTGCTTTATTCCCCTCTCTTACCAGCCTCTTCTGTCATTCCATTTTCCTCCAAAATGCATGCCCTAATGATCAAAAATTCTCCCATGAAATTTTGGAATTTATGGCTAACAGTGTTCAAAGATGAGGGGCAACAGACAGATACATGACGGGGATGGACAGACAGGTTCTTTTTGGGATCTTTAGCAGGATGTTAGCAAGGGTCAGGAGCAGGGGGTATCAGTCACACATAGAAAAATGTTCCTGGGTAAAAAGTGAAAGCTTATTTTACCTGGGAAAGGAGAGGAGGGGAAACCATACCTTTACTACATGTGGTTGTGTAGACATCTTCAGAGTCTCTCTTCCTTCACATGTTGAGTAGCAGAGCTCACACAGAATTTAAGAGTTTGATTATTGGATTTTGATGGAATTCCCTAAATCAACCCTGCTATTTTACTTTCAGAGATTTAAGTGAATAGTGTGACATTTCAAATGTCATCAGGTTTGTAAACTAATGAAGATCAACTTCTTTAAATAAGAAAAAGAAACATAGAGTTAGTGCTGAAACAATGAAAAAAAATACTTTATTTGCTCATAGAAAAATAATGGTGCATATTTGAGCAGCCCAATTAGAGCATAATGCAGTTGTCTCGACAGGCCCTTGTACTTAATACTATGCTATGAATTGGAAGGGAATTTTTAAAGTCATATGAGTGACTGATTAGGTGGAGTTTTATCAATGCTACAGGATATATAGGAAAATATACTCTTAATACCACTGGTGATTATGAGTTTGTTGGCTTTTATTTCTGTGGATAAAAGTCCAGGAGGCAGGCATACACTGAAATGAGGAGATAATAATTTTCTGAAGTCTCTATAAGAGTCAGAAAGTTTAAGGCTTTCTTTAATTTTTTGCCTGACATTATTGAGATGTGAACAGAAACTTAAGCATATTTCCAAGAGTCTTGTGACCTTTCTTGAATCAATGCCAAATAAGTAGCAATAAAGTAGTTTTTTAGAATCACTTTCCTTAGTCTCTTAAGATTTTATTTTTCTCCAAGTGCCTTTTTGTTGCCACTGGTTGTGACAACAAGACCTCCATAGCATTGGAATAAACATTACACAAGATCTGTTCAAAACAGATGCCTCTAGAAATTCTTTTCCATCCTCTCATTATCATGGGAATCAGTCTCTCAACCATCACTGAAAGCCCTCACAAAAACGCAGCTTCAGCTCATCTACTTATGTCTGTGAGCCACCTGCATGTACATCTGTGTAGGAAATATTGGTCATATTGGTCATCATTACCAATTGTTCTTCTGTTTTCCATTTCCAAGGACTTAATTTTGAATTATCTTCTCTTTCTGTTTACATTACATGCAAACATTTTGCTTGGTAATACTAAAGTGAACAGTGAATACAGCTCCATATGATTAGAGTGGAATCTATTCAATTTAGTGACCTTAACTGGTTTTTTTGAGTGGGAATTTTTTGTCAGCCTACCTAATTAGACCTCTGGATTAACATTAGAAATGCCCCTCAGGGTGAGAGCAGAAAGACTTTTAGTCCTGCATTTTGTCTCTGACCTTGGCCGCTATCAATGTGTTTGCATTTTAAACTACTGTGCCTGAAGGTGGGTGGGTTACAGAGGATTCTGTCTGGTTTAAGCAGTATAACACACTATACTGAGTTGTGATGCTTCATACTGTTCTGTACTAGATTTGACATTGTCTGTAGATGTTTGGGCAGCTGGTGGATCTGAGTTTGCTAGCTGTTTAGGTTTACAGGATACATATAGATGAAATGGCCTTTACTTCCTCTAAATTAAAAAGAAGGAAGTGATGAAATGGCAGTGAAAACCTTGCTATAAATCTGTCATCAGCAAGATTTTTGATGCTTCTGCAGTCTTTTTAGTTTTGAAACTGTAGATTTTGAATGTCTTTTATGGTCTTCTAACACTTTTTTAATGATATGTTTAAGGAATATGTACTTGGAAGAAAAATTTCCTATTGTTACCCCAAGTATTCTACCTTTCACAGTGAATTCAGATTTCCTGTGTTTTGTCTCATAGTCTGTCTATGGAGCAATGGAGGGGGAAGCCAAGATCAAACAATATGCTAGAAGTTGAAACATGCTTGATAGAATTATAGAATGGGCTGTAAACTGTATCTAAAAAAAAAGTGATCACAGAAAAAGACAGGTCAACGTGTTGCTTTGTGCAGAAACATTGAGAGGCAATGAAAAAAATGCCTATGTATGTAAGAGAAAGCAAGGGAGTCAGATTAAGAAGCTGTCAGAGTCAGCAGAGAAAGAAGCCAAGAAAAACAGATGCCAGATCTAAATACCAATTCTGTAAGGACTGAATCACTTATTCAGCAGCCATACATTGACTGCCTACAATAACTGACATGTGTACAATGCTGTTGTCTGCTTAGGGAAGAGTTTTTGCATAGTCAGATTGAAATTATTCAGAGAGGTCAAAAATGGCTGTGAAATCAACTCTCTTATTTTTTGTTCATACAGATAATATAATGATCCAGATGTCTGCCCTTCTACAAATCACCGAGCAGCTCTCTGGGCTATAAACATAGCTTTCAAAACACATTTGACAACTTAGATTACGCATTGCTGTCTGATGCTCATAATGTATGTATGAGTCCAAATACATTTTTAATGTATTTGCAATATCTATTATAATGATATCTTCGACAACTTATGCTATAATGACAAAAGATATAACAGACTAAAAATACGGATTAGAATCATCAACCTTGTGCACGAATCCTATATGGTTTGGAATTGTTTGAAAAAGCTATCATTGATATGATCAGGTATTGTTTCATGCTTAAAATTATCAAAGTCATCTCTCACATCTGACTTTGCTGTTAAATTTTGTAAAAGCCTAGCATGTAGGATGAAGGGACCTGGAAAGCCACAGAGTTCATTCTGCTGCTCCCATACAAGATGAATTGTACAACAAACTTTCTGATAACTGTTTGTCTAATCTGTTTCTTAGAACCTCTCATGAAAGAGACTGGTCACATTCAGTAAATCAATGCAAAACAACAAGGCTTCGAGCTATCCAAATTGTGCAGGTAAATAATGACTTAGACAAGCCTTCACCAGACAGTGCACACTTTGTTCATTGAACCATTTCTAGTCTAACTGTACATGTAGATAGATACAGAAAGAAAAAACACATTTAGAGCAGTCAAAGGATACATAGTATTGCACAAATTAGAAAGTAGAAATAAATTGTGTTGAATGCAACTTTTCTGGATGATGGTTTTTGAAATAAGATATTTTTCCTCTTAAAGTTTGACTTACTGATTTTAATAAATACTCCAATATCTTAGCTGCATTTTATGTTCAAGCTTGTCAGTTTTTTAAGATAGAAGAGCACATTATATTAGCTGTTCTTTCACACGATGAACTTCATTGATTTTTATTAATAGTACATTGGTATTATAACTGATTTAGAATAGTCACCAGTTAGAAGTTAGCAAGCAAGTTGGGTGCTGTCAGTGAAGATGATTTAGCTTTATATAGTACCATATGACCCAAGGCTATAGGTATCATTTTGATATTAAAGAAATATCCCCTTATGCTGATCTCAGAATTAGTTAGACACTGGTGCAAACAAGTTGTGCAGTATCTTAATGCCATACTCCACCTCACAAGAGGAAATAAATATGGTATCTTATAAATGAGTAGTAAACATTTGCTCTTAAAAAATGATCCATTTAATAAATATGAAGTCATGAAATAAAATGTCAAAAAAAATTAAAATTTCTGCCTATTATTGATTAATAATTTTTCCTTGATGCTCTCTTTAAGAGTAAAGGTGGTGTACTAATGCTTATACTAATTTAGCTACTTAGTTTGTGTATCTTGGAAAACTTATTCTTGCATTTTCACCTTAATATGTTGATCTCTTCTGTTTTAAACCTCTATGAAGGTGTTGCAGAATGTTACTAGACTGTTATGTTTCCTCTGAGATGTGCATAAAATTCAGTGTGGGATAAACTGATTATGATGTATAGTTTATAAAGTACATTAGGACTGCACATGAGAAAGAACTGGCAAGATAGCTAGCTCGATGTGTATGGCCAGCAAGAGATAAAATGTTAACCAAGGATATATCCTCTGAGCAAGTTGTATACAGCAGAATGGTCACTGTTGGGAGACAAAATTACAGAGATAAAACTCTCACTTCAAAATTCATATAAAATTTTATTTTATTTTTTTAAAGCTTTACCTGCTAAATTTTTCTGGTGTCATCAAATCTTTGAAATATTTTTCTATTTTGTGCTATCTTTGTAGAGGCTGACAAGTTTCTTACCTATCTAAAACTTGTTCTAAATAATGCAGGGGACAGGATTAAAAAGAGAACTTGAATCCAGGAAAAACTTCACAAATGAAAGCTGACTGGAAAAAAGCTGCCAATTTTCTGCTTACAGGTAGAAGAAACAAAAAACCAGAACAGAATGTTATTTCAGTACAATTGCATAATGCAATGCATATAAAACAGAAACTCTTGGAAACTGAGGGTGGTAGGAATAATAGGAGTGGAAAACTTCTTCAGAAGAGACAGGGCAAGAAACTATGGTCACTAGAGACATTTTGGATAAGACACACAAAATGTGATAGATAAATAAATAAATCTCCCTTATGAAATCAGTAGGAATAGAAGTAAAGATTGCAGGTTATTAAAAAAAGTTTGAGAATTCCTGCAGTATGATGTTCATAGAGTCAAATAGCTTTGAAGACACATTGACAGTTTCACTTGGAGACATTAGTGAGTGATGGCAGTAAGAGAACTTAATACAGTTTTAACTGCTGTAGTGACTCAAGCCAAAAGCCAAGATGTATACTGAATCCAAGAGCATCCACAAGTGAATGGCTTGAAAAAAAAGGAAGAGCAGGACAAGGTTATAATGCAATACTTCTGTCTAATGCTAATTTCACGCTCCAGCTATTTTCACTTTAGAAATCTCCTGACTCTATATAGTTCTATTAATTTGCAACCCACCATGAATTTCTCTTCCATAAACCTTTTCAGTCTACCAGTCAGCCAACCTATATGAACTTCTTGGATCCACATTAGTTTTGGCAAGGTCTTTTTGCACTTACTTTTGTCCGTCTTGAAACATGTTCCTACTGGCTTAATTTGATACCTCCTGCTTCCTGCACTAGAAAACAGAGTAGAAAATTTCTGTTCATCTTACTTCATGCCACTTGTAGTTTTATTTTCCTTTATCATTCCTCGTCTCAGTTTTAACTTTTCCACAAGGAGAAGTGACAAGTGGTTTCATGGGTCAGTATACAGAAATCACAGATACTTAATTTTCAAATGAAATAAAAATATATTTAGAAAGCGCTGAAGTTTTCTGATGGATGGGAATACTTCAAGTACAATTAATTGCATGGTATGATTACCAGCTTAGCATGCATTGTTATAACTGGAGAGAGAGATGCCATGTTCATAGAGATGTGGCCAGATATACTTATGTTGATTTTATGGGTAGTATGTAGAATTTTACATGATAATTTCTGTTCCTTTTACCATGCAGAATTGGGCAAGTGAAGAGAAGTGCTTTCTCTTTATATCTGTTTTTCCTTTGGTGGTATATAGTTTAACTAGTGCCACAGAACTAGGTTAAGTACAGAGGCAGTTGATTGTTGAGCTAATCAACTTTCTCAGCAGATAAACTGGAATATTTTGGGTTTTATTTTTCTTCTCTTTCAAACCATTTGTAATAGGTTTATTGTTATCAGAACGTTCCTTATCTTCTGCCTTTTGTCCCTTCACTGCAGAACTACCAGTCTTTTTTTTCCCCCCTATTTTACACAAGCTGAACTCCTTCCTTTTATACATTTTCACCCTTGTCTGTTTGAGGCTGTTTTAGTGATTTCCCCCATGCTATTTAAGACCATCATTATCACTGCTCAGAATGACTCTGAAGAAAAGTTGAACCTCCTGTTATAGCAGTATGGGAGGCAATTTACAATGTCTGCCATTTGTCACTACAAAATCAGCTTCAGAACAGATTCTAAGGGGAGAATTTGACACTGAAAAACCTCCTACCAGCTAAAAAATTCTCTTATCATTACTGAAGTACCTTGCCTAACCAAGAAAAGACCGTGCCACAAGTACATAGCTATTCAAAGACAAAAACTTGTGTTTAAAGACCAAATGTATCCAGTCCCTTATTTCTTCTAAATGCCCTTTCTTGACCAGTGATATTTTTGGGGTTAAGTAACTAATTAATTTGATCACTACATTATTTGAAAAATTTGAAATATCATCCTTTCCTCATAACAACTAATGAAAGGATGTTTTTATGTTGAAAATATTCCTTCACTGATAAAAAGCTCCATCCTCTAGCTGGTTTTGGAGCTTCCTGACCACCAAATCTTAGTCCTTGAGAAACTTCTAAGAAGTTTTCGTATTGTTGCTCTCTCATTTTTAAGAGACAGTGTTCTAAAGAAAAACAGGCTTAATTTATCTCTCTGACCTAGCACTGTCTGTCTTCTCACCCCAGCTCCCCATGCAAACAACCTTACTTATTCCATCTGGGGACAAACATTTCTAGTCAAGAGACATATCATATCTTCTTCTTCCCTTTTCCTTTTCTTCCTTCCCACAAGAGACATAAAGAACTGCAATGAAAAATAAATGCATGAATAAATAAACATTTGGAAGACCTAGCAATGAATCACCCTGAAGGAAACCAATACAGAGAAGGAAACTAAAAAGAATCACCATGCTTATCAGCAGTCAGTGACAGGCAGTGATCAGGGAAACAATAGCTCCTTTGAGGTAGTTAACCCAGTACACGATAAGGACTTCTGGATAAACATTAATAGTATGCTTCAGTGACTGTAGCTTATGACAGCTGAGTTTCATAGATGACCAGTTTAACCAACCTCTGTTATACACCTTTTGAAATTTCACCTTCTCTATTTTAACACCAGCAACTCTCTCCTGAGAAACTTTAGAGAGACATTGTAGTGGCATGAAAAGGCCTGCTTTTTTTTTTTTCCAAAAGTTGTTGTAAATGAATGTAAGGAAACAAGAAGCCAGAGCCTGAGGTATTTTATACTTGTCTGGTCTGAACATGAGTGGCACAAAACTCTGGCATTGATAAAGGACGGGGTTGCCTGTTTTCTTGCTGACAGAATAAGGGTTAGCTCAATCTGAGTTTGCACTTGAATACAAATTTCTGGCATAACCTTAACCTAATCCAAACCTTATACCCAACTAGAAAAGATTCATTGAAATTAAAGAAAAATCAGACACGACATCCCATACATTCTGCAAATGAGAATATGTGAGAAGATGGTAATTTTTAACTTTCTTCTTTTCTCTCTTCTTTTCTGGAACAAGAAGAACTGTGATGGATCGGTCCCAGCTGGCAACCAGACTCGCACTCAGCCACTCTCTCACTCCTGCTCCTCAGTAGAATGGAAGAACAAGAATGAGAAACATTTTGGATCAAGATGGAGACAGGAAGATCACTTACCAATTACCATTGCAGGGAAAACAGACTTGATTTATGGGAAATAAATTCATTGTCAATGAAAATAAATATGTAATTACTTATTTCGGTATTGGGAGGAAAAGAACAATAAACCAAGCATTTGCACACTTAGAGAAAAAACCTTTCCTTCCCTTTTTTTTTTCCATGCTCAACTTCACTCCAAATTCCTCTCTTTGCTCTTTGTTATTGCCATAGGCTACACTCAGTCCATCCAGCAAGGCAACACACCATGAAATGTTGGCTTGTGTGTGTCTGGTGTGTCTGGATGAGTGTTATGGTCAATACATATTGGTTTCCTTCTGCCACTTCTTACTTTTCACTTTTTTTCCTCTGTTCTGGCGTGGACTCTCCACAAGCTGCAATCTTTTCAGGTAAGAACCTGCTCTTCCATAAAGCAACTCCTCCTCCTCTGACTTTGGTGTCTCTTCCTCTTTTTTCTCCCTAGCATTGTCTGACGTGTCTTAAATATTTTTGTCCCAGAGGCAGCAAATATGTGGCTTATGGGTTTAGCTTTATGTAGTGATGGATCTGTTGCAGAAGCAACCGGAATTGACTGTATCCAGCACAGGGCAATCCCCAGCCTCTTTTCACAGAGGCCACCACTGCAGCCTGCAAACTACCAAAGAAAGCTTTGCCATTTACATCTGTTTTAAGAGCAAGGCAAGCAAAATTTTCATATGCAAGAAGAAAATGCTCTGTATGGAAGGAAGATTAGGAGTAAAGTATACCCCAGCAGGGTAGTGGCCTACTTTGCCCTCATTACTAGCAGCAGCAATTACTGTTCTCTAACATCTCCTCTCCCCTCTCTCTCAGAATTGACTTGTATTTTCAAAAATAAATGGAGTTTGTTTGTTCTTAGTCTTAGTAGTTGCTATGTTAATGATGTTTTAAATTATCTGATCTTTTACAATGCAGAAAAAGTGCTTTAATAAATTCCAATCTGGCCTCTTAATGTTGGCCACCAAAAAGCAGACTATGATCTAAAGCTTTGCTTTGTTTTCTTCTTAATGTCATTCACCTGTAATCTAGGCAAATAAATCATATGACTTTACATGCAGTTTCAAGAGTCAGTAGGGTTTTTGTACCAGTGCAGGGATAAAAGCACCTGAGTTTGGGTTTGGTGAGCTTCACTTATTCTTTCTCTCTCTTTTTCTTTTCTTTTTTTTTTCTTTTTTTTTAAGCCATTATGTATTACAGTATGTGAATACTTAAAATTCCAGCCTGGTACTTCTGTGATAAAGTCAACAGGATGTGGCTGATACAGGAACCAGCTATTTTTAGGTAAAACTCCTGAAGTGGGATACAATTTTAAGTCTTCTCTGCATTTTTATTTCTGAGGCTGCTTACCAGGCTTGAATGATACATGATTAATAATTGAGCACATCATATTTATACATTCCTTTACAATAGACGCATGAGAAGAAACCAGAAAATCAAGGGGGCGGAGAAGGAAAAGGATTAGCAGTTTGGGATACTAAAATGCAAAAATGTGCTTCCATGGTAGATCCTGTAAGAATGACATGAGCTGGTAGTGATGATAGCTTTTCTACCTTGTTCAACCTTTATCTATTCCTTTCTACATTCCTTCATTTTCATACATGTCCCATTCTCTCTTGCTGAAATATATCAGTAGCAAGATTGTTGTAAGTGCATTAGGATTAAGACTAGACTGCTTATTTCTGATAAAATATGTGCTGAATAATGAGGATAGAAGTCAGTTTAAAAGTCAATACATCTATGTTTCTCATAGATAGGGTACTATGTAGTTAGCAGCGTGGCCCAGTATCTTTGGCTGATTTGGCTCTTCTGTGCTGACTATTCTATGTTTTCTTGGCATGTGACAATTATCTGCTTGTACTTACAACCAGAGCAAACTAATATGGTCAGTCAATGTCATTACAACATCTTATGAATTCTAAAATCAAAACTCTCAGTTACACTGCCGTATAGCGCTGATGTTGATGCACTAGCCATGATATACTGAAGCAACCACCACATCTACCTTTCTTCCCACTAAGAATTGCTGACAGTAAATTGTTCACAAACTGCCAAAGTCTGCCATTTGAACCTTAAAAAGAGAAGGCTATAAAAATATTGATTTTCACAGTTCTTGTCAAAAGGAAACAGAAACTATACTGTAAAAAAAATTAAAATCTTGACTCATGACTTTATTAGAAGGGAAGTTTAAAAGGGTATAGGATAGCATTACTGTCTCAAACATGGTCATGGTCCTATTCATGTTCTCAGTCAGACAAATCTCTGAAATCTCTGCACTGTCCAATTCTGCAGAATGTAATGGGGTCCACCTGGTTCAGTATTTAGGGTTCAGCACTAGCTATATCTATATGTTTTTCAGAGTTAAGCAGAAATATTCTTCTGGAATAATTTGTTCATGGAATTATATGTCTAAAGGTTATTTTATTCCTGACCACCAGTAGATGTTTGATAGCTTTAGTCTTGAAACATGAAGATTTATATTCACAGAACCATAGAATCATTTAGTTTGGAGAAGGCCTTTAAGGTCATTGAGTCCAACCATTAACCTAACAAGTCAAGTCCATGACTAAATCATGCCCCTAACTGTCACATTTAAATGTCTTTTAAATATCTTCAGGGATCATGACTCAGCTACTTCCCTGGGCAGCCTGTTCCAATGATTGACAACCCTTTCAGTGAAGTAATTTTCCCCAATATCCAATCTAACCCTCCCCTGGCACAACTTGGTCATGAACTGTCATACTGTTGCTTGTTATTTGGGATGAGACTGACATCCACCTCACTGCAGCTTTCTTTTAAGTAGTTGTAGAGAGCAATAAGGTCTCCCCTGAGCCTTCTTTTCTCCAGGCTAAACAACCCCAGCTCCCTCAGCCACTCCTCATCAGATTTGTGCTCAGACCCTTCAGCGGCACCACTACCCTTCTCTGGGCATACTCCAGCACCTCAATGTCTTTCTTGCAGTTAGGAACCCAAAACTGAGGTTTCGAGGTGCATCCTCACCAGTGCCAAGTAGAGAAGGATGAACAGTTTCTCAGTCCTGTATGTCATACACCCACACAAGTCTTCTAAAAAAACCCTCTTCTACTGGACCTGTAGGTTTTATTATTATCTTTACAGGTCTTAAATTTCATTTAGACTTTTACTATCTATCTTTAGTACTCATATAGTTACTTCTTGAGATACAGTGGTTTCAGCCAACACAGTTTCATTTTGAGTTAGGGCTTTATCTCACTGCCACATTCTGGTATTGGTGTTGTCAGGGACAATGAGTCTAAACC
This sequence comes from Acanthisitta chloris, assembly GCF_000695815.1. NCBI lineage: Eukaryota > Metazoa > Chordata > Aves > Passeriformes > Acanthisittidae > Acanthisitta > Acanthisitta chloris. Next base: position 29,628 of record NW_008654144.1, on the reverse strand, counting down.
TGCATGTAGTTTTCCTCAGCAGCATACAGCATGTCATTTTATTGTTTTCAGAGTTTATTATGTAGCTTGTTTTCATATATGTCATAATACATTTTCTCCTTGTTTGCCCATTAACCACTGCAATGTGTTTTCAGTGATCCTGACACATTGAGCACATTTGTCTTTCTCTGGAATAACTACAGTTAGTACAGAAACACATTATTCCAGTGCTAGGTTCAGCTCACCTACACTAGGTACTTTGTATATTGGTTCATCACAGATCTTGTATCAGCTTCCTGAATGATGTCCATTTGAAATCCCCTCCAGATGGCTGTGTTGTTTTTCCCTTTTAGATGACCAGAGACAGCTGTCACAGTTTTGAAACATTTCTGCCACTACACTTCTTATTGTTACCACCCTACAGCTAGGAAGTCAGAACGTTCAAAGCTGACCTGGTAAAACAGATTGTGCAACTGCTTCTCATCCACTTCAGAGATGTTGTATGGCTTAATATCTTAAATTACTGTAACAGAATACAAAATACAATAGCAAAATCCAGAATAAAATGAGTGCAAATAAGATACTTTAGAATTTTGCAATGGGAGTGTTTCAAGTAGAGACTCCTTTTTGGCATAAATGATGGCAAATCTTTCTGAACAGTGTCTCAAATATGACTTGTATATAACAGTCATCTTAGAGTATAATACAATGTCTTTCTTTTCCTAAGGAAAGACTGATTTTATTTGTCCAGTGAATATACTTGAAGGCTTATATACTACTATACAACTGCCTTTGGGTTATGTTACATATTTCTGTGACTACCAAAAGCCTAATCTGACGAAAAAGGAAAAGTGGCTAATAAGAAAAAAATCACTGTAGATATATATTTTCAGGGTAGAACTGATATTACTGCTGTCAACTACTGATCAGTAGGAAAAGTGTGAAGAAAACACAGGTCTTCCATCTGTTTCATCCATCTGCTGAGAAAAAGAGCTGTGCTACCATTAGCAGGTCTGTCTCTTTAAGTCCATGTGTTCTGCATACATCTTCATGACAAATGTTTTAAATACCTATATTGTTTACCTTTATAGATAACTATACTAAATAGATTAAATTTACCAGATTATGAGCAGCTCTAAGTCTGCTGGTTTTGAAAAAAATGCATAATAGACCATAATTCCCAGATGTCTCCATAATTTTCATGATGATAAATCGATGACTCTTTAAAATGTCTAAAAAAAGAGATTGATTTAGTATTAGATATAGCTGATACTGGTTTGTGCAAGGATTTTGGCACAATGTTCTGCTTTGACTTCTCTCAATTTGCTTATGTTCTATTTAAATGTTGACATACCTTGAAAGAGTGAAAGTAATAAAGTTGGGATGTAAACTTCAGGTCAAATAGTATTCTCCAAATCCATCTGTGGAGGTTACTGCTGAGTCTTCTTGAACTTCCGTATTAGAAGTGTCAATCACAAAAACAGAAATTAAGGGAGACTCCTGAGGAATTTTGTTCAATATTCTTTATTTTTCAGTACTCTCTATTTTATTTGTCCTATGGGTTAGGCGCTTTAGAAAGGGAACAACTTTTATAGTTACACAAATTCCATCCAGAGATGGGAACAGCCTTATATTTGTCAGCTCCAGTCATTCAGCATTTCTAGAATCCAGACAATGCCAGATATTTTGCCCTTGTGCACAGTGCTGCTGTGTAAACCCAGGAGGTCCTGTGGTTTGCACAAGATTGGCAGCAGTATTGCATACATTATTTCTGCTGCTGCATGTGCATAATAAGTTCTTTCCGAATTTATTCCCTCGCTAAGTCCAAAAGTATACTGGAAAGGTTAAAGACAAAAATCAGATCACTATCACCAGAATCACTCCGACAATCTTCCCCTGGTCACCCCCTTTCCCCAGCATTTTGCATTCCTGAATAGAATGAACTCCAGGTCAGGAAAACTGTGGCATCTTTTGGGTGTTTTTTTTTGTTTGATTGTTTGCTTGTGTTTAGTTTTGAGTTTGGTTTTTTTGTTTGATTGGGTTTGGGTTTTTTGCTCATTTTTTTTTCCAATTAATGCAAACAGTTCTTGACACATAGACAGCTTTAGAATACTACTGAGAGACTTTTAAAGCCTGTTCTGTTATCTTGAGTGCTAAGAAGTATTTTTTAAAAACCAAACAACAAATATCTACAATGCATATGAATTATGTGAACATTGCCTTTTTAAATGAAAATTAGCTACATCGTACAACAAGATTTTTTCTGCTAAAAATCTAAAAATAGTAAAAAAAGAAAGATTTTAAGTATAGAAAATTACTGTCATGTAATATATATTCATCTCCTGGGTGACCTGGTCACTGATAATTACGTGTAGGGCAGTGATGGTGGAAGGGAGATAACTGACAGTCTCTTTGGGGTTGCCATTGTGCAGTTGCAAAAGGTGGACAAAACCTTTCCCTGTTCAAAGCCCTAATTACAATTCTTTCTTTCACATCAGTTGGAAGATCCATAGTTTTGGAAGAAAAACCTTTGCATTTTGCTAGAGAAATTGCATTTAATTTCATTGATCACTTCACTTTGTTGCAGAGTTGAACTACCAATAAAATTTTTTATAGGAGTGATTTGGTTTCTTAGTCCCTGTGAAGGTTTTTCATTGTTGGCTGGTGTGAAACAGAAAGAATCATGCCTTCTGTGTTCTCTCTCTCACACAGGAATTCAATTAGTAGGAGCAACAACTGGGATATACCTTTCCCTGTCCTTTTTTCAGTGCTTAGCCTCATGAGATGACACATGAACAAAAAAAATGTATCCTGTGCCTAATTCAGCAAAGAAAAAGACATTAAGGTGGTTTAGTAAATATGTTGACATTTATTTTTAATAAAGTGTGGATTCCGTCTTTTCTGCTATGATAAAAAAACATTTGAAAAATCTTAACTGGTGTTTTGTTAGCATCCAGAAACCGAAGTGTATTGTAGGTGATAAGAAAAATTGTCACCTTTTTTAAAAAAGTATTGTTGCCAGTGATTTAAAGGATCTGTTAAGTCATTTGATAGAGAAAACAATCATCAGCAAAGAACATAATCTTCTATCAGATGTAACAAAAGAAGTAATCATCTCCTTCCTTCCCAATTTTTTATGCCAGGATATTACATACAATATATATAACTTTGCTTAAAAATCTAAACCATGTATAATTTAAAAGGTTATGGTTATACAAGTTGTTTTAATAAGAAATTTGCTTCTTTAAAGATTTAAATGAAATAGTTTATTTTAAGCAGCTATTTGTCAGACCTAATCTTCTCCCTTGTTTTTCAAGTTCATGGCATATAAAAACAGGAAAGGAATTAATAGTCTATTATGTATGTTTTGGCTTCCTTATGAGCTGTGACTCAGTAAATAGTCTCATATACACATAAGACCTCTTTCTGTGCTGTAACGTCAATGTAAAGGAGAATTTCAATAACTGAAACATTCATTTGCTCCCATGAAGGCCATCTCTACTGTCAGCGTGATATAGTTGGAATCCAAATCCAGAGTATTTATAGCTGAATGCATAAGAGTGGGTTACAATAAAATTTTTGAAGAAAAGCCCAACAAAAGCCTTCTTTTTTTTGTTAAAGTGTTTGTCATATATTGAAACTTTTGAGAGATAACGAGCTTGCAATGTTCTTCCAGACTTGTTTATGGCTTTAATAGTTGCCATTCCTCATAACATTTATAGCTGTAAGGAAAAATATTTCGAGTTGCAAATGTTTTTCATTTCAAAACTCAAACCAATCTGTCACTGGGAGTCACAGGGAAAATTACTGTTTGTGAAACTTACAGGAAAGTCCAGTCCTTAGCTGTAGGATGGCAATTAACCAAGAACACCCCTAGACCTGGGAAGTCAAGCTGAAACACAAAACACTTGCTCTCTTGTCCTTGTCATGCAACCCTATGAGCAGAGATATTTTGAGGTGATACAACATTGCAAACATTTAGATCATTTTTAAATGAAACAGTTATTTTTTTCCCTATTGTTTCTTTCATAATAAAGATGGCACTATTTTGTCCTCTGTCACCTTATAAGGAGTATTAAGACATACATTATTGTCTTGTTTTTTTAGACTGAAATGTTGGCAAAAAAATAATAGCACAAAAAGGAGAAAATGAAATAAGACTGCAAATAAATATGACTCTCAGGAAAGCACACCTCTGTTTCTTCGCAAGTAGCTCTACCAATTGAATGTTATTCATCATTGCAGACAAATTTAACTTCCTTCTTGTACCTTTTGGATAAAGAGTACTGGATAAACTATGTATAATCTTTCAGCTCTGTCAATGTATGTGCAAACTTTATGACTGTGCAATCAAATAAATCGATATTTAGGAAGCTCAGAACAAAAGACTGAAGCCATTTATGGTGAGTTGCATTAAGCAATTTACTCTTTGCTTAGCATTGTTTAGCTGAGCTAATCATGGAAGATTAACCTTTAAAAATTTATATTGCAAAGTATAATGATCCCATTCTTGGTTCTTAATGCTTTTAGCTCTTTAAACAACATTTGACATTTACCAATACTAATGTCATGGACAAATGTTCCCACAACCTGCAAATGACAAAGGTTTGAATTGTTTTCTTTTCCTTTCTTTATTTTGAGGAAGGAGTTGAAGATTGACAGCAGTGCAATCTGTCTTTTTTTTTTTAATGATGAATTAAATGATGACATCACTTTAGAGATCATTAGAAGTCATAACACTGAATAAGATTGAAAGCATTCAGATTTTTGCAATGGTCACTGTTCCACAGTTTATTTGAATGAAGCAAAAATATTTTAAAGAATGAATATGAGAAAAACTGTTGCTAGGGCATGTTCTGATCCTAAATCACAGTGGTACTGAATTTCGTGCATAGGTATAAACCTCCAAGAATCTACTATTGTTTTTGCTGTGATATCTCATATGTTTATATCTACTCCTGATCTTTGCCTTCAGGTACTGTGGTCATATAAATATTCAATATTGAGAATGAAAAAGAAATAAAAAGAACTCATGATAGATTCAGTGTTTACCGTTCAAATTTTCTAGCACCTTTCTAAACAGGAGTTCTGGAGAACAAAAAGCAAATCTTTAATTACTCTGCCAAGCTCTTTTAAATCTATGGTCTGAGCACCTCACCTGCTCCACAAATTTCTTTGAAGAATCAACAAAAAGAATCAAGAAAGGGAAGTTCAAACATGTTATACAGCAACTTGTATGCACGAAGGTCCAGAGATTAAAAGAATATTAGTAACCATTGAAAAAGGAGACGTTTTGAGACAAGATCTGTTGCAGTAGTAATCTTTGACAGTAGTACAAAAATGCCACAGATTTATCTCTTTTTCATGTAAAACAAAAGCTGTCATTGACATTTAATGGGCTTGGAATATATTTTTAGCCTGATGTTACATCAGACCTCAAAGTATGTGAGTGTAGATGGCATATACTTTGAAATACAAGACTGTTTCATACTCACCCGTGCTTATTCTTCTATTAAAAACAAAAACTGCTGGAACAACTTGAAGAAAGTCACTTATGCAATCAGGCCTTGGGAACACAAAGCAAGAAGCATGATTCATGTAAATCACCACCTCAAAACTGGACTGTTTTTGTAGAAAGGTTAAGGGCATTGGGCTTAGAGATTTTACCACTGCCAGATGGAAATTGCCCTTTTAGATATCTAACTCAATGGGGAGCTTTTAAGGATATAATTAAGCCACTTTTTTATCTCTTAGTGTTATATCCAAACTAGAACTGCACCATGCAAAAAAAGGCAGTAGTTCCATTCCTATACAAAACATTATCTCTAACTAAATTCTTAGAAAAAAGGGGGACTACTGCAGCTTAACTTCCATTTTAAGAATTTCTAAGAGCTTTGGGCAAATTCTCAATTTGAAGAATGGCTGTTAACACACAGAACAGAATTTAGAAATGCAATACTTTCTCCTGTTAGGAGATGCTGCTTCTGCAACCACACAGATTAGCAAAAGCCGAGAATGTTGTGGAAGCTGTGCTTTAGATGTGCAGCCAGAAGGGCTAGATCAGCCTCACCTGAAGAATTTGGATGTATTATCTTAGAGTGAGGGGAAGGAGGACAACTACTACATCCCTTTAGCACCTCATGAAAGATTTAAAGGCTTTTCAAAACTCCTCCAAATTTATTTTGTCCTTTTTGTTTTGTTTTGGGTTTTTTTGCTGATATTGTTGAGCAATAGGAGATCATAATATGGCACTTTCCTTAAAATGTCTTCTAACTTGCATCACACTAGTCCAAGTGGTCTAGAAGTCTGCTTTTAATTTCAGCTGGTTCTTTAATCTGATTTCCTAGTACACGGTGAGTTATATCCAAGCAGCTAACAGCATAAAGCAAAACACAGTATCAGTTGAACATAATAACCAGAGGCTAACTTTAACAATGTGAGGTTAAACTGCTCTGAAAAATGCCATATGTCACTGTGGGTAGTCTATGTGACTACATGCATACATGGAATATTCATACAATATATATGGATACAGTAAACAAATGAAACACGTGTGACATTAAGCATTTGGTTCCAGTTAAGACCAATGGAAACTGAAGTTTCCAAGCTCCAGGCAGGAGATTTTCACATCATCCAGTCATAGACATCCATTTCATGGGGAAAATGTAGACTTTTCTCCAAAGCTCTCAAAGTTTGTTTTCACAGATGTGCTCAAAAAGTGAGGCTTCAAAAAGCTCTGCCTCTTGACTCTTGGTTTTTTCCTTTACATCCTCTCTGATCCACAGTATTGATTTCGATTTAGAACATTTTAACATGGGCTGTTTTAAATTTTTTTTGTCAGTATGATGATAAACTGTTCTTACTACAGAACAAAACCTTTTCAATACACAACATTCCAAGTGGTCATAAATTTTATGTTGAAAGAAAAGACCTTTTTCCCTTTACATCCTGACAATTATTCCTGATTTGTCTGTGTTAGACCAAACTTCTACTCTCTTTATTCCTGCTAAGACTTGTCTAAAACCAAAGATAGACTGACTACTCCCAGTAAAGTGTATAGTACAGAACGTATTGGAAATTAGATTTGCACAAATATGTAACCTTCTTCAAAACAATAATTATCCAAAGTGTTGATTCTATGCCAGTATAGGATTTTTGCTTTGAAAGTAATGGAGGAAGACTTTGGACTTATGAGCATTTTGAAATTAAATTTTAGGCTGGCAGGCCACAGACTGGTGAGACATAAAACATATTTTTTTACTTTCTTCTACATTACTTACAAAGTGAGGAGAAATCACACAGCTGACCACACTGCAGCTACTTAATGCTGCTATAAATAGACCATAATAAGCATGTGGTGTATGTGATTGTCTGTGCTGATAAATGAAAGGGTGTGAATTTTTCAGCATCAGTGGAAAGAGAGGAACAAGAAAAAAAACCTTCCTGATTGCAGCTGCAAATGGTAGCAATTTTTCTTTCCTGCATTAATGAATGTATTTCATGTAATGTATATTACTTCATTCAAAATTCTTATGTTCTGCTCACAGACATAGAGTATTTTAATTAAGAATATCAATGAGTAATGACAAACCACTTCCAGAAAACGCAAAGGAAGACGCTTCTTTGGCCATGTAGAAGGAGTTGTGATGCAAATATTGTTTATCCATGTAATAAATTCACTTTCCTAAAACTCTTTCACGAAAGAACATCCTTTAAGTCATGTTCTGGTTTATTTGCCTGTTTTCTGCTTCTAACCTTCCTTTACATGCAGCATTTGACTGCAAATCTGCATTTTACAGTCTCTAGTGATCAAATCACTTCATCTTCTATAAACATCACAAGTTAAAAGAGCATTCAGCATCTGAACTCCAACACAACATACACAAAACTAAAATAATTCATTGTCTAGAGACCATAACAAATTTTAATGTGCATTTACAGAGTAAACAGAGGGCTGAAAGGGGTCAAACCAGTCAAAGTGAAGATATGTATTACAAAATCCACACATTACTGAATTACAAACTAAAAAGTGATGTTTGGTCAAAAAAGCAAATAAAGATGTCTCTTGGTGGCACGACATATAGATAATATTAAAAACTGGCTTGCATGAGGACCAAAGTATGTCTACTCTGAAGTTATATCACACAGACTGTAAGCAATTTACAGAATTTAAGTTAGTTTTGCATATACAGGAGTTGCAAAATCAGAGAAAACACATTGAAATATAGAACACACACACAAAAAAAAAGATGTATATATATATATAAACCTCCACGCAATCATCAGGGGTTGGCCTAAGTCAGTAATTGCCACCATTGAACAAGAAACAAACAAAAAAACAAGAAAAAAACCTCACAGGAGAAAAAGAATAATATATTGAAAACTAAAAAAAAAAAACCAACTCAAAAGAAAAATATCTTCATTTGTTCTCCAGAAACAACATCCCCTAGTCTGCTTAGCTGTTTTGTAGAGTTCCTTTTCTCGTCCCTATTCCTCATGCAAAAAAAAAAAATAAAAAATAAGGCTCTTTGATAAAGTTTGTGTGTATTTTATTTGGGTCGATGTAAAATCACTATGGTTTGTTTCATTATTTGGCCTCTTTTTGCTTCCAGGCTGGAACGGTTCTTTCAGCGTAGGAAACCAAATGTCATCCATGGTTAATTCTGTAATACTGATGACTCACAGGCCAACCCCTGAGAAGTCAAGGATGAGGCTTCTCCTTGCCGAAAGAAAAGGAAACTAGGTCTTGCTGTTACAAAATGTTTGATTACATCACACCAGTTCTCTTCAAATAAAATATCAGTGATACGCCAAAGAAAATAAGATATATCAAGAAAACATGTGGTATCCTCTTCTTTTTATAATATTTTATTTTATTTATTTACTAATTTTGTTTGTACTTCCTGAAGAAGGTGCTCCTTGTGTAGAGATTTAGAGTACATTGGGTGCAGAGTGGTGGTTGGAGGTTAGGGTCAACTTTGCTGTCCGCTCCGTGGATTTTACAGGCGATTTGCTCTTTGCTTTAAGAAGAGAAAGTGATATTGGAAAAAGTCAGCACTTTTAGATTAAAGCAAAGCACCCTTCACAAAGCCACAAACAAGAAGCAGGACAGAAAGTCCATGGCTTGTAGCTATCCTCGCACCTGCGGAAGAAGTTATAAGATATTCGCTCATCTTGCAGATTTCCAATGCTCCTTATAAGGCTGTTTTAAACATATACATTTATATATTTAATTAGCTTGCCAGGTTGGCTCTGGTGCCCATGAATGTCTTGGCATGCACTGCAAATAACAACACATACAAAGTATTTCAGTCCCAGGGAGGTTTTTTGTTTTGCTTTGCTTATTTGTTTTCTTGTCTTTTTAAACAACGTTACCCAGTGAAATCATATGTCAAGAGAAACAAACCCAAACACCTTCCACCTAAGACTGTTCTTTACAAAATTATTTCCAGCATCACATCATTGACTGCTAACAAAACTCATCTAAAGGCTAAAGAATGTTTTCTTGTAAACCAGAGGAGACACTGATGAATGGCTGTGCTATTTACAAGGGGGAAACATTGCCAAAATGTTTGGAGTATTAATTTTTGAGAAATAATATTTTCTTTTTAAAAATCCACTAAAAAATGGTACATATAATTATTTCTAAAACTATGACTTCATATTTAATAATGCTAGCAGAATAAAATCATTCAGGACTAGACTAATCAAACTGAAATATTTGCACACCAAGGACATGAGTATTTAGATGTCATACATACCACGTCTCAGCACCTGATAACTCCCTTTATCATTTAGAATTGCATTCAGAATTTGAAACATATTACTTGAGGTGAGAACTATAAATTTAGTTTGCTTGCACTATAAATAGATGTTTCAATTATAACAGGTTAATGCATGATTAATGGATTTTATATCTGTGTTGTAAATTTGAAAGAGATTAATGTTATTGATGGTTTCAGGCATAGGTTCTATAGCAAAATAATAATGGTGCTATAAGCAGTCCATAATAATGCTGGACTTGTAATAAACGGTTAATTTTTTTAAAATCTATTAACCATGTATAAGCTATTTTTTGTAAAGTAATTAATATTAAACTGAATGATGGATTTCATTGCAGCCCCAAAAAGCACTTTGTCTTTTCGTCAAGAATATATACAATGACAGCAAAAAGAACTCAAGGCAAATGCTCATTTTCTTAAGTTTTCAGATGTTTATCAATAAAACACATCTCTGTATCTGCTATGCTTATAAGTCTAGCAAGAAGTATTTCTGTTCCTGTCTTTAGCAATTTTTTTCTCTTCAAACATGGGGATTAAGCTAAATCCCAGATTTCAGATGAACACTGCTTCCTCTGGCAAATACATGGTGTGAGACATTGCATACATAGTGGTTGCCATAAAACACTCTTAGTCCTCTGTCATGTACATAAGACCTTCTAAGTAGCAGAGATGTTTCAATTATCCATGTGTGAGCTGAATCTCTAAATGAATATTAACTTTTAAACAGAAACATGTCTCAAAGACATACTAAGATTTTTTAAAGAAGTCCAAGGGACATAGTTCCTGGTGAATGAAGACAGGAGTAGGAAGTCTACTTTTCTCTTGCCCATCTGATAATGCTACATGTACTAGCAATGCTAGCAGTAGCTTGCTGGGCTTCTCAAAACACTTGTTCTCTATTAGGAACAAGCAAACACACAAGCAAATTTGCTGTAACTTCTTCCCGTCAGTTGTTCTCACACAGGTAGTAATTTTACAAGATTGAACCCAAGGGCTGACTTCAATTTCTGGGTTTGGTTTTATTGCAGGATGGTTGTGTTCTCTCTTTTATATAAGGTATAAAATTTGGCATTTTAC
>NW_008654144.1:0-18769 GCF_000695815.1 Acanthisitta chloris | reverse complement strand
TTCCCTAACTAGGTTAGCAGAACTTAATCAGAATTTCTGTTAGTGTTAGATCATTTCCTCATGCATTGCATTATTTTCACTTGTTTTGTTCCACTTAAATGTGGGGTTTTTTTGATGGAACTAGAGAAATACACAGCTCAAGACAACTGTAAAGAGGTCTTTGGAGATACATTTCCTCCGCACAAAATATGTACAATGCATATAAGGATAAATACACAGAAGAATCTCATAGATATTTTTTGAAAGAGCTTTTTAAACAATGGTGTTATAATTTGAGAATTTGAATGCTGTATTGTGTGGAAAAGAAATAGTATAAAAGAAGTTTGACTTAAATTATTTCACAGTGGGAAAAGTAGTACCATAATATTTGCAGGCAAAACACTCTTTGTTTTTTGGGGGGGGGGGGGGGGTGTAGTATGACAACCTATAGATCCCCAAATTAGGGATAATATATCACATAAACATGACAATCTTTTTATGGATAATGTTCAGTCTCTGTATAAATCACAACCTCCCTCCGATTCATATCACACATTCTCTAAACAGCAGTGTTTTTCTTTGTCTTGCAGGGGATTTAGGTTAGCATACATGCAGTAAATACAAGCTAAAGCAATACTGAACACGTGAAAAATTTAGATGAAATAACAACTGAAATAATTTCAGCTTCTAGGTAGAGAAAAAGGATGTTAGGATTGTTGATAAAAACTGTCATAGACAGTGGCCTCTGCAAGCTTTTGGGAACAAAAGCTGGTTAGTGTATCCTAATCTGGTTTAATAGTTTCCAAAATGTTGTCTAATCCAAATAGATAAATTTTCAGTAATATATCAGCCCAAATAAAACTGACTTGCAATACACAGTGACATATATGGCAATTAGGTGTGCTCTCAACTTTTCAGTGATGCTTTATGAAATACAATTGAAGTTTCTTTTTTTTTCCAGAGATTAGAAAAATAATTAATAAACCCAAGTATTTCTTCAGGTTTTGGAAGAATGAAAGCTGCAATGTAGAATAAGAAGATAGCAAAACTTAAAGCAGCCTTTTTAGATTCTTTTCTTTTTTATGTTCTGTCATATTTGCTCATATTTTATTATTTTGTTTTTCAACTTGATAAAAGATAAGTGACCAAAAATAGTCTGAATTTTCCATTTTGACTGCAAATTGGAAAATCACAGAGTGCTTAAATTTCACCATTTTTAGACTTATGTCAGAGGCCAGGTGCAGATCAAAATCCAAATCCAAATATCTTGAAAATTCAGGTTATCCAAATTCAGACTTTTCAAGCAGACATGTCTTTTCCATAACTTTCTGAACACAAACAGTATCATTGGAACTGTGAGCACAGTAATATAAGTTAAAATCTGTCTATCTGGCTGTGGATTTGCTAAATCAGTTACTCTTTACACCACCATTTCAAGCAGTATTTTCTAATTAACATGAGAGCTAAAAGAAATTTTAATGCAGATCAACAACACTGGGTAAAGCTGGACTGCAATTATACTGCCCTCAAAGACAGTAAGCCAGAAGAACAAGCTGTAGTATTATGTATGCATCAATTATTTCTACATTATTAGTTAAACTCTACTTGATGTGTGGGTCAGGCATTCTCACAGTTTCACCTATCAGCTGCTGGGATCCAGTTTAATTCTTCCTGTGAGATGTAAATCCCCATTTGTTGTCTTTTCTTTCCTGATACTGACATACATATAAGAGAGCAAATGTCCATGAAATACTTAGCTTTCTCCTGTAAATAAATGCTGTGTTGCCAATGGCATGTGATCGTGAGATAGGTTTCTGTGCAGCAGCATGGGAGAGTAGTGCATGTCATTAAAGTGTTTGAAACTGTGTTTCATTCAAATGTATCATTTACTTAAATGTTAGGAATACAGAGAAAAAGTGATAAATAATTGTGACCTTAGTGTTTAAAATAATGAAAACATCTCTGTCACAAATGCTGAACCATGTTTTATGGCTCATAGTGTATGGACCAAAGAGCTAAACATCAATTTTGTTCTGTTAATGAAATTAGTTTTAGACCATCTCAGTATAAAATAAAACTATAAGAAGTTATAAATTCTTGTTCAACCCTAACTGATCAAAAAAGTAACTACTCACTGCACACCTGAATAGCTATAATCCCTTGATTTCACTAAGATATTGCTCAGACAAAATTTGTGTATAGATACATGGGATTTTGGGACACAAGCAGAGAAAAGCAAAGGCTGCTTGAATAATTTTGCTCATATATTTTTCACATCTGGATGAAATACTGAATTGTAAACTAAGCAGCTGCCTGAGGCACTACAATTTTACCATCCCTGATTTGTAAGAGTACCTTACATGGTTTACCACCCTGAGTCTCAAGGAGTTTGCATCTGCCGGAATTGAAGTTTAGCAAGTTGGCATTCCTTGTGCTTTCTAAGGTTTGTGGTGTCTCTAGCCTCCTGTATTCTGAGCCTTAATACCTGTCAGAGCCTCTGAAAACTGTCTTCTTACACTTATGTGTACAAGAAGTAGTGTATTCTCATACAAATAACAGAAGTAATGTGCTTGAGTTTCCTTTAACCAGCAAGCCACTTATCACAAGAGAAGACTAATACCTGAGTGCATTGCTGGTCTTGTGCTGACCAGTACAGGACAAGTACAACCAGTCACACAAAAGTCCATCCTAGAGTCTCTGTGTGTACTACATTATGCCACAATATCCCTACATATATGTGGGGACCATATATTCATGTTGTTCTAAATATGAGTTGATTTTGTTGCTCTACTGATTTCTAAAATCGTAGAGATGTTGAAACCTTGGAAGTTACATTTTTCACAAATTTGAACTGATATTTTCCATCTTTAAGTGTCTGGTCTGCCGTTTCACAACATTCAGCTTTGCTTTATAATGTTAGATTTAAAATAGTCTTCTAGTCAGACCCAGTTGAAACCATATGAAATCATAATTTGGCAGTATTTCCATGTAAAATAAGTAATAGTTCATGCAATACCTTAATTTTATTTGGGACATTCATGAATTCTAAGATTTATTGGAGGACATTTGAAGTTTTATATCCATAAAGATAAGTGAAACCAAGTATGGTTGATATTTTAATATGTCTCACACAGGTTTTAAATAGACAGATTCTTCCTCGCTGGCCTACCAATTGCTACCATCCTTATTCCTTTGAATTGCATAATTCAGTTACGTGTATCTCTTCTATACTGCTGGGATATATATATCCACACTCAAGAAGTAATTTTTCTTTCCACAGATATAGGGTCCTCCTTTCCCTCTTCAAGGGAATGAATTCTCCTGTGTGTTTGATTTTGGGGAAATGAATGACAAAAGATTAGTATTAAGTATTGTATTCAAGCCTCCTAATGTAGATATCTTTGCTTAGTTTTCCAGCTCATCTTTCTCCATTGGCTTAAAATAATGTGAATTGCACATCACTGTTTTGGGCAAACATATTAATTTCTGATCTTATTTTTTATTCATTTTTTAAATTTCTTGCACTTTTGGAGAAAGTGCTTCCAAATTGATGCAAATTTAGAATAGGTCATGTATTGAATTTCCCTGAAGTCTACTTAGACTTTGCATTCAGCATGTAGCTCTGCCCATCTGATATCTGCTCCTTTTCTGTCAGTGATGTCCAGGAGAGCAGATGAGGAAGAGGCATGGGATTCTAGATGGATGGTTAATCCTTAGCTTTCACTAGGTAAAGCACCCATGAGAACAGAGGTCTTCAGCCTTGTCACAGGGTAAAAAAAAGTGTCAACTTTCCAACCCTGAATAGAGGAGAGAATTCTGCCAGAAATCTGAGCCACAATAACTTCTGAAGCTCATTCTGGGCTAAGGCAGGTCACAGCCTTTAACTTGCTGCCAGCTACATCTAAAGTCATGTTCTAACACAAACTTGAGATGGAAATACTTGGGAAAGGAAAAACCTGAGGAGACTTCAAACATAAGTAACACATAGGAAAATGATAGTTGGTTTCAGGCAGTGGTCCAGAACAAGACATAGTAAATGTATGAAAGGACACCAGATAGCAGTATGACAGGAGAAAGAAAGAAGACTGGAAATTTGAATGACTTCTGCAATTTCACAATGTCAAGACAGACATAAGTAAGATTAAGGGCACATTGGTGTGAAAAAAACATGGGATTTTACATTCAGACCACTTTCGATATAATTCCTTACATTAACTCCTACCTAGAGAAACATTTAAATCTTGTTACTCTTGTCATTCCACAAAAACATATCTAAGAGTCATGGTCCCCTTTTTAATTCTTCCAGCAGTGCTCTTGGTCATATTTCATTCTTTAACCTTGTGATCTGGCTTCCTTATTAGGCTATCATGCACTGTGAGGAAGCTCACAGGATCTCTAACGTCATTCTTTAAGATGAAAACAAGATCATCAAAATTATTCGACCCTGTCATCCTTTTACCCTGAACAGACAGGAGAAGGGGTGAAATCCCTAAACGTATAATTGAAATGGGAAGTTCATCAATATTTATAGATTCTTATACTGTTCTGATGAAAATAGCCAAAAATAGCTGTTGAGTTTGAACACAGTTTCTCAGAAAGATGAATTGAATTGTGTACTTGACTTAGCCCAATTCTGGTGTAATTTTTGCTCTCTCCTATGTCCTTTATTCTGTAATGCATGACTGTCATTCTCATGAGTGCATTTTCTTTTGTTTTCATATATAGCTTTGTTTAAATTCTGTTCATCAGTAGTTCAGTACTAAATAATAATTTACATACAATTACAACTAGGACATCCTGATACGGCTTTGCATTGGCTTCATGAGTGTCATTCATTACTGTAGCAGTGATCATAAGTTTTGTTCAAATTCTTATGTTTATTTGGAAACTTTTTTAGGTTATTTTGGTCTGAAAGTGAGTCTAGGTATCTGGGCAGACTATCCCATCAAAATTCAACTTCTGAAATTTTAGTTTCTGTACCATTTTTATAAGATGCTCTCATAAACAAGTTTAGGGTGGTAATGTAGCAGAAAGTTATTTTCCTGTTTGGCCAATGAAATGTAGATGAATTGTCTCTGCAGGTAACATATGGGGTAGAGTGTACCAAAATCAAAATGATCTTTGAACCTAAGGCACACAACATTCAGGTTTAGAAGTCTATTTTTCCTTCTAGCAGCTAAAAACTTTTTATCATACTCAACCACCTTAAATTTCATGTGATCAGCCAAGGACACAGTGAGCTCTTGGCTGTCTCTGAATTGTTCAGTGTCTGTACAACTATGACAACTTCCTTCACTATATATTTAATATATTATGGAAGCTTTTTCATCGTGATACTTGAACCTCCCTGACTTTCTTAGAAGACTGATATTATGCATACCTGGGACTCCCAGTCACAAATGTCTAAGCATCAGCAATTTGCAGCACATATCTTAATTCTCTTCCTTCCTTTAGCTGTTAGTGTTAGTTTAATAATCTCTTCACATGTTAAGTAGTGCACTGACTTCAGCTGTTTCTATTTCAGTGAGAGAGCACTTTTTGGAATTCTAAAAGAGGTGTTTATAAATAGTCTGTGAAATACCAGTCTTAGCTGCTTAAACAAAACTTGTGTGCTAAACAGTCCAGTATCCAGTGCCCATTGCAACAGCTCAAAGCTGGGGGGTCGGGGGCAGGGAGGGAGACAAGTTCAAGCAAATGCAGGCCCTAAATTGGATAATTGGTATTGTTTCAGAACCACTGGCAGTGTGCTTTTTTACTGCTCTTATCAGCTCTGGGCACCTTTCTCTCTCATCCTATCCCTGAAAACCATGGATAAAAAATGTCTTAGACTTTTTTAATGTGTGACAGAAGGAAGAATAAACTGGTCATATGAAATGGCTGATTCAAAAGCAAACACATTTTTTTCTGACAGAACCGTGGTAACCCATCCTCATCCTATACTTGCATATAGTTATGTCCTATCCTGAATGAAGTTGGAATTTAGACTGTTAACAAAAATTCTTGAATTGACTCTTTTGTTAGCAACCAGCTTCTGCTGCTGTAACTAACCATGACTCCAACACAGATTGCTAAGCGTTTTTGTAATGCATATATAAATGTGGGTATATTTGATATATGGCACATTGTAATTAAACTGTTAACGGAGCCATTTCTGAAAGATACCATCAAGTTACAACAAGAATTTTATTTGAAGCAAAATGGAATTGCACTTGCCTTTTTTTCTTGTTTGCTTTTTTCACCCTGTTCATTCTTTCATCTATCAGAAAGAACATTTAAGTGGGATGATAGTTAATATTACTCTATCATCTCTACCAACACTGTCATGCCATGAAAACTATATACAAAGGCAGTTATTTTAACACAGACAGAAGGAAAATTATCATTTTTTGTAAATATTTCAACATATGATATTCACTCCCTTTTCTCACTTTTCACACCTGACACTTAGGCTTATCTTTGACATACAGTCAACCTGATCTCCTTCTATTTATATCATTTATATAAGAACTATTTTCATGGAACTCAGCTAAGTTCCCACTGGATGAGTCTGTTTTCTTCTGTCTGATTCCTAGATGGCAAGTGTTTTGAGGCAGGAACCATCCCTCTGATCCTTTGTTTGCCTGGTGGATAATGCAGTTGTTATAGAGATTAGAACAATACCTCTGACTGACAGAAGGTACCTCTGTCTAAGAGCTGTGACTCACAAGCTCTTAATGGTTTTAGCAGAGCAGTTTAAGATGATGGTGCCTCCATCTCTCTGCCTCCCCCTCTTATGGAAATTAAACCCCCAATAGTAGGAGTAATACAAGCAAACCATATGCTATCTCTTCATCTATCTCAATTTAATAGCTCTGGTTTAGCTTATCAGCTGTCATAGAGGCTTATAAATTATGCCTTTAAGACAATATAGAGGCTCAACCCTGTGAACTGGGAAAGCTGAGGAGTAGGCACTTATTTCCTCCTGCCATCCAGGTTTGGGTCAATAACTTCTGATTGGAGCAAGACAAATACTTTGGGTGGCAACACTTTAAGCCATAAGAGCTAAATGAGGGTCCATAATCCAAAGCCTTCATCCTTGCTATTGATGTGATAAAAATATAAAAAATATGGTATCACCCCTACAACCACAGTACACTAGTTTGAAAAAGGTGGATTGTGAGAATGAAGCTTGAAGTATTTGTGCCAAATACTGTATTAATTACATTCTTTTCACATTCTATATTGCTGGATTTTCCTAATATTATTTTTGATTTTTTTTAACCTTTCTCATTACAGTCCTGAGATGTGGGATCAATCATAATCATGAAATATCATTCATAGATATCCAAAGTCTCTTCAGGTAAAAGATAGTCACTGTTTAGTAGATATTGCATGTGTTTGAATAATTTAGCAGAGTCCAAAGTAGGTAATTAACCTGTTATTTTGGCAGCCTTTCAGACAGGCACAGTGCTATGTAGTCATTATCAAACAGTATTATTCTACTATCTGAATTCATAGCCCTCTATGAGACCTGCCACCAGTTCTTGGCTTCAAGATTGTTTTATCATTGCTTCTTGACAAAACATTTTGACCCTTCAGGCCTTTTTTCTCAGTTGTACAGAATGAATTGGAGATGGATAAACCATATTCTGCAGTCTCGTAGAAGTCACATTTGCAATCCTTATAGCTGTGTGGCTGTGATTTGGTGGACAACAGCTTCAGCCAGTGTCAAAGGCAACAACAGCAGCTGAGGAATAACCACAGTAGAAGTAAGACTGGCAGCAGAAGTAGCATCCAGATTTGCTCTCTGTATTTTTGTTGGTTGATAAACAGATAGATTGAATGTTTGAAGAACTGATAATGAGGGTGTGCACTTAACTTTCACATTTTGACTCACAGAACATTAGATGACTTTGTTCCAAGACAGTAGTTGTCAGTAGGTGAGGGAAGAGATTTTAGTGAGGTGGATCCAACTAGAACACCTACACACCAGTTGCACTGCCAAAAAGTACAACAGCAACTTTCTTATGATAGGGTAAAATGTAGAATTTGATGCAGTCTTCTCTTCTTAAGGTTGGCAGAAAGATCATTAGTTGCTCTTCAAATGCCATCCAGCTTTATCATCAACAAAGCAGGATTAATTGATTATTACTGCCACTGTAAAGACAGCAATGTGTTTGGAATATCTTTGAAGCTCTTTAATTATTTAATAAAATGCAAAATCCCTGTTCAGAGAATAAGAAAATACTAAAAGTCTTGTGCTTTCTATCTAGTTTCAAAGCTCAACACTAGAAAAAAAGTTTATCAAAGTTGAAAAGACAAAAAAACTCTGAAGCAACAAACCCCACCACCAAAAATATCCTCTCCCTCAGAGATTGAATGAGCTGATAATAGCAGTTTTCAGGTGTTCCCCTTGCCCTCACTCAATTCCCAGAAACCATCGCTGTTCTAAACTTCTTCAGGTGGTACAAGCTGGGCAAAGTTTAGATTCTTCTTATAATTCACTCTCACTTTTTGATTAGAAGAGAATTAATATTCATCCCCATCCTTGAGCCAAATTTTTTGCTATTGTTAATGAATGAATGACGTTCTTTAGACTTAAGCAGAGTTGTATCCATTCCTGTGAGCAGACAATTGCACTCATTCTTTTTTTTCGCTTTATGTGATGCAAAGGATTTTCATAATGAAGTAGGGCACCATAGATGGGAAAGTTCCTGCTTCACATCTGAAACAAGCAAAAACATCCTCTGCCATGCTGTATATCTGTCAAGTAACAAATGCGTTGTGTTCTGAAGCAAGGAAATCCCATCAATTATTTCAAGAGCAGGCCCTGTCACATATGCTGCCATCTCTGATGACCCAATGCAAGCTGTCTGATTGTGAAGCAAATTGAGTGAGCTGACAAAAAATCATAAACATCTTTCCCTTTTTTTTCTCTTCTTTCTTTATTTTCTCCTCTTTATTTACTGAATGGGTGTCCCATCTGCAATCTTTCTAGTGGTTATTTACCAAAAAAAGTTAGATCAGGTGTGTAGAACAGAATTAATTTGACTTAGCTACTCAGGGGACTCCTGAGGGGTTTCCTACCATATCTTTGTACATGAATTTTGTTCTAAAGGTGAGGTTAGTCTGAAAGGTTCATTTTTAACTAGCTAAAAGAAAGGAAGAAATATGATTAAGTGTATACTAAGCCATGACAGATGAACCGCGAACCACACTGGTAATGTTACTAAAAGATCAGGGATGATCTTGGTATATATGTGTGTATATAAACTACAGTGTAGGTGGAGAAAGGGGAAAATGAGTTTCTTTGTACATTTAATTTCTGCTGTGTCTGTCCTCACTGTCTTTTGATTGGCTTCTTAGAAGACAAATAATTTGTGCGGCATCCAAAGACAGTTTTCCATGTTTTCATGCGTATAACCTCTAAGGCATCTGGAAAAGTAAGTTCTCAAGAGTAGTCCAGGCTATGTTACAATAATAAAAATGGAAATCTGCCATGGAATTCCCTTTCCTGCAGCAGGCTGTTTCTAATCTGTCATTACTTGCTTTCTCAAATTTCCTCTTACCCCTGCTTGCGATTACTTAAGGTTATTTAATATTTCTTTCCAAACACCATTGCTTTTACAGAAATATGAGTGACAGTGGAGCTGTCATATATTTAATGACAAATTCCTTCATTATCTCAAGAAATCTCAGAAGACAATTGTTTTCTTCTGTGATTTAGTATTAATGCTTAACCAAGGGCATAACTAAGGTTGAAAATAATATCTCTGATTTCAGAGAGGGTATGTTTATAACTAAACATACCCAAGTACTCAGTCTGACATAGGCATGTGAGAATGAATAACTGCTCAAACTTGTAGAAGAAGAAAAATGAACACATATTGGTCAGTGAGTGCTTTCTCTTATTAGTCTGTAAACCTGTGTTTTTGTAAGAGGAATAGAAACGAATACAATTTGAGAGTGGTGTAGCATCAGTGATTGGCAATGGCAGTGAGAGATGATTACAAAAAGTAGATACCATTTTGCTTGTGACAGAAGTTAGAACTGCAGATCCACTGAAAAGTTTATTACTGTGTTTAGGTGAACTAAGCACTAGGAACAGGTGTTTATTTATATGCATTTTGTTCCATCAGTAAGGATGCACATATAATTTTTAAATGAAACATGAGATATTAGTGAGTTCATTCTGCATTGGAAATCCTGGCCTAAAAAATAGATAAAAATGGGGTTAGCTGCTGTAAAGACCTTGCTTTGTCAAGGAAGTTATTCAGAGCAGATTAGCACTTCTCAGAAGATGCTTACAGCTTCAAGGTTAACAGCTAATTGGTTATTAGGGCTACACCAATTAATATGGTTAGAATTTATTCCATTATGTCATAGAAGCTGAAAAAAGAAAAAGTGGAGTAGCTTCTTTTCAGGAAGAGGAAACCAAAGTGTAAATTTTAACTAACAACAGAGATTGCAGCGTATACAGGTGTAAAATAGGATAGTCGCTGTATCATCTTTTTGCAAGAATTTCTGAGAACAGGTGAATAAGGTTCAGAACAAGAAAAACAAAAGTGTCACTTGGCTTTTGCTTTAATGTAGTCATAAGGAAACAGAGACTTGACTTTTTGCTCTGCAACAATCACAGTAATAGTTGATGTCTCCCAACCTTATGTGTCCCAGAACGCTAACTGTGAACGCCGAAGACCTTGTCTTAGTGAAAAATGCAGTACTTTTGGCTGTCATTTGGGTGGACACTAGAACAGACATTTTGTTCCTTTGCTTTAAGAGGAGATGGAACATAAATGAAAAAGGGTTAAAAAACCAAGTCGGTTTATATCCCAGAACTTGGTTTATATCCCAGAAGAAGTTGGTTTATATCCCAGAAGATTTCAAATTGGACATAAAATTTGTCCTTACAATAGGTTGATAATAAAGATTCCTAGATTATGTAGATAAAAATGGAGACTGGAAGGAATGTCATCAGTTTATCAGTATCAACAGACTGAAGAAATATGTTTTCATCCTCTTTTTTTGCATTCATGCCTGATGATCAGTTTCTCAGTGTGATTTATGATGCCAAGAATCCAGGTCATTCTGTCTTAGGTAAGGCCCACCCTCCCCTTTGAGTTCCTTTTCAAGTCACTCGCTGCAACTCTGCCATCATCACAGGAAGTTCCAGCATGTAGTTAGGTTAGTAGTTGAATTTGTTATTTCATGAAAGAACAAAAGGTTGCTAGAAATGTGCAGAATCTGTATGTAAGCAGTCAGAAAATGGACCTAATTGTCGTTTCCTCATTTGCAGCTATTCCCTTTTAAGTTCTCTGAACCTGATCTTCTTGAGCCTGAAAAGCAACTAACGGCTTGAAGTGTTTTAAGAGAGCATTGGCAGAACAGGAAGAGTCTGAGAGATATACACATTCTCAGCACATCAAATCCTCGGCGCTTTTTGTTGCTATAAATGTTAAGTGACTTGAATGCAGGCAGCAGAGTTTGTCTAGATTCATATCCATGAAACAGTGACATTTGTTGCAGCCTAGAGATTATTTAGCTTCCTTTCACCTGAATTCATTTTAGCACTTGGACCCATTTAACTGCAGCATTGCTTAGAGTTACAAGGTTCCATCATAACTCTGTACTTTTACCTTTGGACTAAGATAGGCTGTTATGAATTACGCAGAAAAAAAATGTCTGTCACTCCACCTACGTAGGACATTTTCTGGATATATGCAGATTACCCTGTCAAATTACTCAGATTCCTGTTAAACTGTGATGGGTTACTTCATTTGCTGAAGGCCATAATTATGAAATGAAAGGGTCAAGCTGTGTTAGCTTTGACTTTTGCTTTCCTGACTTTTTTGACTTTGAGGTAGATGTTTGGTGCTTCTCAGTATATTATATGAAGCCTGTCTGTGGGAGATATTCTCATTAGCTATTTTTCTATATGGAATCTCCATTATGCTAACAATAATAAATATCTTTTTTTACACTGACATAGCATTATTCAGAGCAGTGCAAAATGCTGAATGGACCTCATACCTCTTCAGTTTGTCAGCCCTGGGTATATAGCTCCCTCACAGTTATCACAGGTATTCTTATTTTTGGGTAAAGACGAAGAATAGCAGAAATATCCATTCAGTTGGGAAATGCTGATGTTTTAAAATGGCAGTGATTGTAAACTGCTTTTCCACACCTACATGCTAAATATCTATTGTTAAGAAATAAACTAAATTCTGCAGTGTGCTTCAGGATAGAAGATGAGTGTTATCTAGCTTTCTAAATAAATTTTCAGGACAAAATATTCATATCGGTAGAGTAAGCTTTTCTTATATTAGAAGCCAAGCTCTTCAGAAAAAAACTGAAGACAGAATTCCCGATAATTTCACAGTATCATGTTTCCCACTGATGTGAATGTATTTTGCAATAGTCTGTGAGCATGGCAGTAAAATTTATTGCTTGCCAATAACTAAGCACCAGCTCTCTAATATTTTAGAATATTTGATACAATTTTCTATAGTTAATAGTACTTCTCTCTTCAAGCAGTATTGCTGAAGTCAATGTATTACTCAACATGAACAAACACATTACAATCACCCTATATGTCTTTCAAATACAAACATGTAGCTAATAATGATAAAATTGTATTCAAATATGTTTCTGCATTCTTATGTATAATTGCTTATGTATAATGAAATCACACAGCAGTCTTGGGCATGCATGTATATAGTCAGCATGATGCTAAAGAAGGGAAGAGTTTCTCATTTGACAAAATAAGGAGATTGTGTTGATTCTGCATCATAAAAATAAAGACTATTGCTATCTATGACACCTCCTTTCTACTTTTTTGAGGTCTCACAACTGACATGTCCCCTTCCTCTGCTGCTCAGAATTAGATAGAGCTGTAACTATCCACTGCCTTGTGTTCCTGTGGGTATTTCTATTGGTGTAGAGTAACTGTAAAATGGAGTGAAAATCAAAATCTCACCCACAGCTGGAAAAGTCAGGCCAAGATTTTCTCAAGCAAAGGAAAGTAAATCTTGGTTCTCAAGAGTTAAACTGATGTTCATCAAAAATATTACCAATAATTAGTGTAGCAGGTGACCATTAAATTGAAATTAAGCCTAATAGGGATCCTCGGTAAACTTTTTTGTTTCTTCAGTAGATAAGCTACACCTCTGATGAATGCAGCATTTGTCTGTGCTTTGTCAATAAAAAATGAATTAATAAACTAAATTATATTTTTATCCGTTTAACTTTTGAATTATTTATGCTTGGTTATGTCTGTGCTTGATCTGCAGTAATCTTTGCTCAAGTAAAAAAACTAGAGATTGTTTTTTATATGTTAGGGTATTTTTCTTTTTACAAGGACCCTTCCATGTAAGAACCTACTAGCTATCAAATAACAAATGTCCAGTAATCAGTCAAGACCCTGCTTGGACTAAAGACATAAACAATACTATAGATTCAATTATATATCCAAAATGATTTAGTGGATTAGCTTTTTTGTGCACACTTTGGCCACAGAGCAGTGCAATCTGTTGCTACATATTTCATAACTCTCTAACTATTTTGATTAATTTCACATAGAACTGAATAGAAACCAGAGTTTTCACTTTATGAACAAGTCTGCTGCTTTGAAATGTATGAGTCCAATGGAAAATAAGCAGTATATACATTTGTCTGAAAGGAAAGCCATGATAGAATGATGGTTTTAAATCAATTGAAATATTTCTTTTCTTCTAACAGCATAGGCATTTTTTGCAAGAGCTAAAAAATCAAAGTGGCTCCATTTCAGGGAAAGGAAACTGAATGCAATTTTAAAATAAATTTCAAAACTATACAGAGGTAAAATTGTGGTGTTTTGTTTTCTAATAGCAACAAGAACTTTCATATGAATAATCATGTTGTTCCAATCTGTAATGAAATGCATTTTCCCTCTTAAAAGGTTTTTCTAATAGCATGCCTGTAAGATAAAAGTGGTTTCACAATAGGTGTGCTATGAAATTTGTGGGACTCATATTTTGATTTAATAACACACTAGCAGAAAAATGATGACTCAGAGTGAATTATGTTGTCTTCCATTACATATTTTAAGGTAGGTTGTGATTTCCTGCCTTACATTGGGCCCTTGGTGTAAACAGCACCCAGAAGCCTTTAAACTTGCACAGTTTGTTTTCCAGAGTATAACTGATAATTCACAACATGTCTTAATCCTGTTCCTCTCTCTATTGCCAAGTGCTGCACCTCCTGTATATTCATGTACCTTTGCATAACTGAATTTACTGTATTAATATAGAAAATGCATACTTATATTGATTATAGGTTATTTATACAGTGCTGAACAAAATCCCCCAAACAAAATATGTAGTGTTAATTTCTGCATGATGGACAATGGAGTAACTGCCATGTTAATCCTTGATGCCAATGGTCAGGCACCTGAAGATGACAAACCCACATTCTCTGACAAACCCATGGTCTTCCTAAAGCCTACACAACAGAGAAACTATCTGGAGTATCTAAGGTCTGCTTAGACTTAGAAGTCAAGGTCCTAATGAAAATAAGAATGACACTAAAAGTAGATTAATTTCACCAAATGTTAGAAACATAAAAGTTAGGTGACTGGTGCAAAATAACTTAGGAAGAAACACATCTGGATGGGTGTTTTATTTAATTTATCATGCACAGCCATCTTAAAATGAGTCATTCACTGACATGCCCCTCTCTCTTCATACACACTACAGGGAAAGCTAAGTTTTGATTTGAAAGCTAGCCTTAGATGGGTAAAACCAGAAGAGATAAAATCCACATGTAGAAGTTTAAGGTTTTTTTGCTTCTTCTGTCAGAAATTTATTCTTCGGCTTTTAGGAAGTAAGGAGATAACAGGAAGAATAGAACCAGAAAGAAGGAGGAATAAATGAGCACCACACTCTTCCTAGTCACAATTCCTGGTTACCTTGTTGATTTAGCCTCCTTTTACATGCCGGTAAGCAATCAAATGAAAGCTCAAAATGCTTTACCATACCTGATTGTGGACTTTGTTTGGGGATTTTGGCTGCTGCTTCGGGGCTGGAGGTGGCACGCACACGCTGATTGGCAGAATTGTGGATGCTACTTGGGACAGCTGCTGAGATGTTTTTGCGAGGTTTCATGTCTTGCAACCACATTGGAGATGCCTCAAAGGCTTGCATTCGCCGAGAGTGGCTGTTAGCATTGACTTTGAGAAATGCCTGGGCCTTGTATTCCTGAAGGTCTCCATAGTTGGCATCGGTCACCCTGCATTCATACAAGCCTTCATCCTTTTTCCTTACTTTTGAAATCTGCAGCTTGTGGGAGATGTCATTTCCTTGTACTTTCACTGTCTGCAAATTTGCCAGGAAAAAAAAAAGCAACAAAAAAATAAACATGTCAGGAATTTTTCTTTCTCTGGAAAGACTCTACCGATATAGTGCCAAATTAATCAGTGGTGTGATTGTGCTTATTGCAGGGAAGTTGAATTAAGGATGACTATTTGTATCTATGAGGATGCCTGACATCTTCTTTCCAAATCTGCCTAGATGGTTTGCTCTGAAATCTAATTAGCCTCAGACAAACAACCCAAACTACCATGCTCATTCCAATTAATTGCTTAAGATCATGAGCATTCTTAATGAGCTTTCCTATGTAAACCTAGTATGTGTGCACTTCATTGGTTAAACCTTTCCAGTTAGTTGGCTTTATTGAATAATTCAGTCTTTGAACTAGTCTATTAATAATTTTGCCGGTGATGTTTGCCAAGATTTAAACTACATTAATAACAATTTATTAGATTAGTTTGTACCCTTTGCTACATTGAAACTGTATATTTGACATTCAGTTTGTCTCCTTCAAGTGTGTCCAAATTTTTGGCATTTTTTGTTTATTAATGATAGCTAGACATCTTTTGTCAGGCAGATCTTTTGCCTCATCTATATAAGTATACATATGTAAGTATATATATATGTAAGTATGTACTTATTAGGAGTTATATATCAGCACATTTTCAGGGCCATCTTAAGAGCTGTCAGCTAAAATAAGACTCCTGATTTATTTTTAATTGGTTTTAATATCTGAGGGCAACCTAACATTTTTGTTTCAGCTAATTAAAACATACATGAGTAAATTATACATCCAGACATGTGTGATAGGTATTAAGATGCATTCAGAAAAGTAACAGAGGTTCCTTTCTGTATGTTCATCACTTTAGAGAATTTATATTTAATTAATTGTCCATTACTCTCTAGCTGGTTTAGTATCAGTTGCCTCACAGGAAGCAAGTTAAAAGGAATTCAGTGGAATATAAAACTTTGGCTTTGAAGGACTTCTGAACCTCATTTATTTCCACTAATACCATAAACTTAGATGCAAAGGTTGGTTGGTGTCATATCAATGGCAAGTGATGGGGAAACATCAGAATGATAAATACATGGTAGATCACAACAAAGGAGAACTGTTAGACTGAAGTTAGGCACAGGTTATTGGTGATTGTATAACACATTGCTTCAGATAGCTTGGTATGCTGTAGTCACTAGTTTTGGCAAAGCACCCATTCTGCCTTCTTGATAAATTGAAGAGCAATACTTGTGAATATATTATTGCTTTAAGGTACTGGATGGACTTTTATAGCCTGTTGTGTTGTACCCAGCTCTGAATTTACGCTTGGCAAACTGAGTTGACAGTATGGATTTCATACTTACAGGCATAATGTATGCAGTCTTAATTACACAGAAAGTGCTGGATAGTTATTTAACCCATATTCAATATTAATATATCTCTACTAGAACAGTTCATATTCTGCAAAAGGATTAAAGAAGCTTCGTATGAATGGAAAGAGGATTTGTAGGTCAAATTGTGCCTTCATTTGCTCCCACGCAATAGCCACAAAGTTAACAGTGCTGCATAGCAATAGTGAAAAATAGAATTGTTTTTGGTTTTTGCATTTGAAATTTAGAAACTGTTGCAGGCAACGTGTATGCACGTTTTCAACTTATGCCTGTTCATCATTTAAAACTGACAGTGGTGTATTTCAGTACAGCTTTAAAAACACAGTATATTTTAGCATTTCTTTAAGGATTTACTAAGTGCATTTAAAAGTTTTCTCTTCATGATGATAATTTACAGTAGCAATAATGGAGATTCTTTGTGTGCTTTAAAATAATAAAATGGAAAAAAGAAAGGCTACGTTTGTAAAAAGTAGATTTAGACACCAACATATGCTGACTTTTTTATCACAAATATAAAATGTTTTATGCAAGCTTATAGGAACAATGTAAATAACCCATTATGAATTATTATCATACATAATGATAGAATGCAATTTGTAACTTCAAAGATGAGACAAACCTTATAGCCTATATTGTGTCTCAGTTCATATGGATTACTACAGGGATTTTAAATGAGCCAATATTGATAAGGAATTAATTGTCTGCTAGCCCTATGTCTAGTGGAACAGTATCCAAAGACCACATGTTGGCCTCATTTGTAAGACAGTCTACAAATGTAACTGAAGATATTGTCCATGGTACAAATTGTTTCTAATGTATCGTGAAAAGTGTCATAGGAAATGTAAGTTTGGCTATAATATGTATTGTTTTGAGCATAGTGTATCTGAATTCTCATTTATAAATGCCCTTCAGCTACACCTGGCAGCACTTTGACCTGATGTAATTATTTTGTTAGTTTTTTGTAGGCATCCCAAAGCAGCAGTGTAAAGGATATAAGAGAAATTATTCACCTCTGTCTATTGCTGTTGTAAGCTTTGCTCATAATTAACAGCCTTGGCTGCAGCTAAAAGGCACTTTCAAAGGAACTGCACCTGAGAAGGAAACCCCCTCTGGGCTCATAGGGAATACTCATGCTGCAGTATTTGCTAAGTGTCTGTGTCTTTCCACTGCAGTGAGCACCACACCATGACCACACCACCATATATTTCTTGGGATTCTGAGGGAGGAGGGTCTGAATTACTCTGAGGTCAGAAACAGCCCTGTGCCTGCGCCTGACTCAGGACACGGGGCTGCTGAGGAAGGCATCCTTTCCCTAGGCAAGGGCTGGAGCAACATTGCTCATAATTCTGTTGAGATAACATTCTGGTTTAATCTCCAAACAGCAAATTGGTAACCTTGGGGTTAGAATCCCACAGGAAAGAGTTCAGCGGCCAAGAGTGGCCTCCCAACAGGGAGGTCTTGTCCAAAGCCTTTCTGAGCTTTCTTTCTGACAGTGGGTATGGGTCTGTGAAAACAACCAGATAGGCAGTTGCACACCCCACTAAAGGAAATTGCAGCTTCACAGACAAATTTCAGCCTTAAGCCCACCTTTGGATTTCTAAGGCAGACTGCCCAGTTAAATGAAAACAGGCAGTACAAGGATGGGTGCAGGCTGTCTGTCTCACAGGGTACAAACAGGGTCTGCCAATGGTCTACTGCCCAATGCCTGGGGAGGTTGCATCTGCCAATGGTCTACTGCCCAATGCCTCCATGCCCAGGGGCTGGGGAGGTTCCTCGGGGCAGGGCTGTTCTGGCACCCTCTGCCAGGGCCGGCAAAGAACTCATAGAGTCAATTATTTCAGTTGGAAAAGACCTCTAAGATCATCGAGTCCAACCGCTGAGCTACGGGCTGCCAGCCTGCTGCAGTGGAGAGGTTGGACAGGTGGAGGTGGCAGGACAGGAACAAACTCGTATGGGCTGTGACCGGGGAAGAGACCCCCGGCTGGCGGGGGACGCCCGCGCCCCGCGGCGACACTTACGCTGATCTTCGTGCCGTCGTTGTCCAGGTCCCGCTCGGGCAAGAGCTCCACCTGCAGGGAGAG